>NC_057350.1:77139930-77442960 GCF_016509475.1 Prionailurus bengalensis | reverse complement strand
CAACCTCATTAATGACTGTAGATACAAATTTCTACCAAAAAATTCAGCAAAACAATCCCAGTAATGTATTAAAAAGACAATACAGCATTGTCATGTTGGGTTCATCATAAAAATACAATGTAAGGTTGATTTGCTTTGGAAAGACAATTAACACAGTTAATAGGGGTGCCTTGGTGGCTCAGTTCAGCGACTGGCTCTTGATTTCAGCTCAGGTCATGATCTTGGAGCCATGGGATCAAGCCCCATGTTGGGTTCCACACTGAGCATGGAACCTTCTTAAGATTCATTCTCTCTTTCTCTCTCTCTCTCTTTCTCAAAACAAACAAACAAACAAAGAAACAAACAAAAAATAGTTAACAGATTGAAGAGGGAAAGCCACATCACCCAATAGGTGCATGAAAACGCTTAATGAAAGTAAACATCTATTCATGATCAAAATCACTGGTAAACTGATAATAGAAATAGAAGGAAACTTTTTAACCAAGGGACACCTGTTGAAAAACCTACAGCACATATTTTTATATGGTGTCACAACAACAATTCCAATAAACATGAAACGTCTTTATGGAGAAAATTAAAAAATTATTGAGAAGGCATGAAAGATAACCTTAGTAAAAGATTTTAGATAGTAAGATTCAATATCATAAAAATTTTAATTCTCTCCAAACTTATTTATACCTTAGATAAATAAAACTCTAGGTAAAACTGCAAAAGAAATTTCCATGAAACTTAAGCTGAATCTAACACTTATAAATAATTGGTCATGAATAAAAAAAAATGACCTTTGTCTCCTTCCATAAATAAAAAATAATTTCAAAAGCATTAAAAACATGAATGTGAAAGAACTACAAAAAGATTGTAGGATGAAATAGGAGAATACCTTCATAACATTAGAGTGGAGTCATTAATAAAAAGTAAAAATCTTGATAAACTTAAAAACAACAGTAAAGATTTTCATAAAAGACACAATAAAGACTAACCACAATTGAGAAAGGATATTTGCATCTGACAAAATCTAATATTCTGAGTAGTTGTAACCCTCCTACAAATCAGTATTTAAAAGAAAAACTAACCAATAGGAAACAGGCAACAGACTTGAACAGACACTTCCAAGAGAAGAAATCCAAATAGCCAATAAACAAATGAAAAGGCAAGAAACTAATTCAAAGGAAGCAAGTTAAAACCACAATGAGATATAATTACAAATACATCAGAATGGCAAAACTGAAAGTCTGACAATGCAAGGGTTGGCCTAGATTTGAAACAATAGGAACTGTCATACATGGCTCTTAGGTATGTAAATTGCTATAACAACTTTGGAACAGTCTGGTACTATGTAATATAATTAAGTACAGGCACAGCTGACAATTCTACTTCTAAAAATATACTTAGAGAAATCCTTAAGTGTACATTAAAGTCATCTATAAGAAAATTTTCAGCTGACTAGTACATAATGACAAAAAAGAACATAACTCAATTTTCTGTCTATGATAGAATATCTAAATAAACTGTTGTATATATTAATTAGTATAATAAAATATTATACAATAGTGAAAATAAACTGCATGTATCAACATGGACAAATATTAAAACACAAAATATTTGCTGAAAGAAGAAGAATTCGTATGTTATTTCTTTAAATAAAATTTTAGAACCATCCTCACTAAACAAGAGAGTTTTGAATAATACATACAGATTATAAGGAAAAGCAAGAGAATTATTAGACCAAAATTCAGTCTATAGATTACCTCTGGGACTGAACCATGAAAGATATTCCGTGTGGAAGCAGGAACACTGGGGAATTCAAGGGCCGGTTATATTGTTTCTTAATTTGGTGCCAACAGGAATGTTCATTTTATTTTTCTTTAAACTGAACATAGATAAATTTGTAGACTATTTTGTATGTGTGAAGTGATTCGCAATAAAAAGTTTAAATACAAGTTTTCTAACTGCTGTTTTAGAGTGTAAAAAATTTTTCAGAAAGTGAATTATCAAAGAATGTAAATGTTTAAAAAATCCTATTTTACACAGGAAGTATATTTCAACGTGAAGTTTAGGTTGTATTTAAAATGACCAATCCATTCTCTTTGTATTAGTTTGGCAGGAGTTTTGTATCCTTAAACTATTTCAGAGTCTTTTAGAATGGAAAAAGGTAGATTAGATAAACCATGTCATACCATTATTTTGTCACAAGAGGGACTAGGTAGTCAGAAAGTACAGTTTCCCCTTTGGTCTTAAGAACATTTATTTCACTATCTTACTATTTATGTTTTACACACTGTTTGTTCCTGTAAGTGTATGTGTCATAGAGTGTAGAACTTGGACATATTTTTCCTATCAGCAAAAATGTTAAGATAAATACTAGCTTACCATTTTACTTCTAAATGGATGGAGACTGTGTAGAAATTACTTAACTTACTGAGCTATGATCATGTTGTTGGTTTATCTGCTTTATGGGAATAATTGTTTTCATTTGTATTATTGCTAAAAACTGTAAATACTGCATGGTTTTTCATATATATTTCTTCTATTTATTTTTCTTATTTGATTTCAAGGTACATGTGAGTATTTGAAACATATCCCAAATTTTAGAAAATGAATCAAAGTAACTACAGATCTATGGCTAGAACAAAAACATTCTTATACTCTTGGCCAGGGGTTTTCAAACTCTGCTCTAAGCAGCCTTATGTGCTTCTGGAAGCTCTTTCAGGAGCCACCATATATGGAGAAGGGGCACTTCTTTACTGAGAGTGTTCTTCACTTAACATTCTAGGCATTGATCTCTTTTATAAAGCTTTTATTTTAGAAATGGTAAACTACAAATTGTTTGGAAACCAGTGGGCAGGACTTATAGGAAAGAATAGTAGAATCACTTAAAATGTGTAAAATGATTTCAGGTGTGTTACCTCATTAGCTTTTTTCAAGTAAAATGTGAGCTTTAACAGCTAATGCATGTCATATTCACCACTCTATCCCCAGTGCAGAGAACAAATACATATGGTTGTGCATAAATCAATAAAATATTACTTAACAAATAAGTATGTTAAATAAATAACCAGGCTGGGAAGATAGAGCAAGAAGTATCTAAATTTTATCAAAAAGGAAAGACAAGCTCAGAATGACAACAGTCTTACAAATGCTCACACCATCAATAAGTAGAAGAATCAAATAGAATCTGAGTCTTTCATGTCCTGGTTGCTAATCAAATCTTGGGAAAAGGATGGAAGGAAAGCATATGGAATGAGGAAAGAAGGAAGGAAAAAAAATATTTTGCTTTCCACCATTCTACAGCTGCTTCCTATTTGCTTGAGCAGAAAAAGATCAACTGTGGTAAAGAAAGAAAAAAATCCTCTTTACATTTATTGGACCTTTATTTTTGAAAAAAAATGCATTGGTACTATGAACCAATAAATGTTCTGTTCTAATTTATAATGATGCATAGATTGTCATGTTTTCTTTTAAAAAAGCAGAAGCAGGGGCGCCTGTGTGGTTCAGTCAGTTAAGCTTCCAGACCTTGATTTCCACTCAGGTCATGATCTCACTCTTCGTAAGATAGAGCCCCACAAAGGACTCCTCTCCCTGTTCATGTGCGACTCTCTCTCTCTCTCTTTCAAAATAAATAAATTTTAAAAATAAATTAAAAAATTAAAAAGCAGAAGTGTTACTTTTCCTGCCACCATCCATCCCACAGGTGCTCTGGGAGGTCAGTTCACATGTGTGGCACTACTCTTTTTCCCAGCTGTCATTTCCTTCCCCTTCTCAACCAGTCCTTTAAACACCTGGAAGGGGTTGGTTTCTCACTTCCTCTTCTTGTTTGTCTGGGACTTCTCCTGAGCACTCTCCTTGACCCTGAGATGGCTTCTCTCTTACCCTTTTCCTGGAGTTATGGTGGGGTAGTCAGTAAAAGAACTGAAGGGTTCAAAGAGTAAAAATTGCATCAGTCTAATTGTTTTATATATATATAAACAAATTGCCCTTAGACATAACTCTAAATCGGACAAACATATTCCTATTTTATTGCTATGGTAATGACTTACCTTAAACTTCTGGACTTAAAACAGCACAAATTTATTATCTTATAATTCTATAGGTCAGAAGTCCTATACAACAGTCCCCATATGTCATTCTATACCACTTTTCTCTGTCTCCTTTTCAGTTAAGTGTAGCCATATGATTGATTGCTAGCCACTGTGTAGCCTCTCAATCTCTCCCTGATAGCTGCTCTGTGCTCTCTTTTGCCCAATCTGCCAGCTGGATACAGAAGTCAAAAGGTCAGCAGTCCACACTCCTTGGAGACGATAGTGGAGAATTCATTTCCTGCTTATTCAGGTTGTTGGCAGAATTCAGTTCATTTTGGTTGTAGGACTGAGGTTCTCATTTTCTTCTGAGAACTTCTAAAGGTCACAGCATTCCTTGATTCTTGATCCTTTCCTTCATCATCAATGCCAGGAGTGGTGGGTTAAGTCCTTCTCAGTTTGCATCCCTCTGACCCACTCTTCTTCAATCATCTTCCACTTTTAAGGAGGCTAGACCACATTGGGCCTACCCAGAAAATCCAGAATAATTCTCTCATCTCAAGGTCCTTATTAATCATATCTGCAAAGTCTCTGTTGCTATGTAAGGTGACATAGATTCTGTGGGTTATGGTGTGAACATCTTTGAGGAGGTCTTGTTCTTACTACCACAAGGAAAATAATTGCTTAAAATAAAAGTCTATAAATTTACTTATATGAATAAAACAAAATAAAAAAGAGACATTTTCTTTTTTCAACAGTAATTATTTATAATTACATCAGAATACCTAAAGTATAACTTAGGTTATATAACAGTTGTTAGGTATAACAACTGATATACATAATTTCCCTATGATGCTTTATCATTAATTTTATGCTAATTTGACAGATAACATGTTTCCTCATTGATTATCAAGTCAAAAAATATGTAGCCAATGTAGTGTCAAGAAATCCAGAAGTACAAATGATAGACACCTCTTAAGAAGGTATGTTTAAAAATATTTTTTAATGTTTATTATTTTTGAGAGAGAGAATGAGTGGGGAGGAGGCAGAGGGAGGGAGACACAGAATCTGAAGCGGGCTCCAGGCTCTGAGCTGCCAGCACAGATCCTGATGTGGGGTTGGAACTCACTAACTGTGAGATCATAACGTGATCTGAAGTCAAACACTAAACCAACTGAGCCACCCAGAAGTCCCTTAAGAAGGTATGTTATTTAGAAATCTGAAGAATAGAGGCAGAGGTATGTCTAGGTTAAGGATAAGCACTAAATATGTTTTTTTCAGCTTTCTCCCCACTGAGCAAACTGTTGTCTAGCAGACACCCTTATAAAGATCATACAAACAATGCTACCTGCATTGACTAGCAAAACTAAGGGCCAACTTGGAAATGAAGATGAATGTTAATCAACAGAAAAGAAGGCTGAATTAGGTAAAAACAAAACAAAACAAAAACCCCATAACATGGCGTCATTCTTACAATATCATTTGAGAATAGATCCATATCAGGTTCAATGTCCATTTTTATCATCTTTGTCTACACAGTACAAAGCATAGTACCTGGTTTCTACAAAGCATTAGGTAAATATTAATTACCACCAAATTTATTGTTTTAATTACAATCAGGCAGTGTTTATACAATGTTCTATATGTAAGACACAGCAATAAAAATCCCCTGTGTTTCCATTATTCTCTATACTTTTCAGAGTTTTTAAATAAATTATTTACCTTATAGTGATATGAGGAATGCTGATAAGGTAAAAATTTGGCATCAATAAAAATGAGAGATTTTTCTTCTTATTTTTATTAAATCATTACCCATCTGTGAGTACTTAGTTATAGGTTTTTGAAAGCAAAGGCTGTGTCTGATTTATCAATCCCAAGACAGCCAGAAAAATAACTGTATATATAGTAGTTACATGATCAATGATAATAGGAAAAAATAATAGATATTGAAATTTTCATTAATTTTTGGTGTTTAAATTGTGTAGTATATATTGACAATATAATGCAAATAATTAGAATAGAAACTGTTCAAAATGTTCTGAACAAATCTTTTTAACTCTTTAAACTGTTGAAAATTGGTTAAGTTGTCTCTATCTTCATTAGGAAGGCTCAAAACTTCTCACAGCTCCATGGCCAGTGAAAGTCATGTACTGAGCATTCTGAGACCTCCCCATTAGGATTTTGATTTGATAGAACTAAAGCATGGCAATAACAAATCAAATTAAGATGTTTCTTCTTTCTAAAGAGAGAATTGATAGGACATACAAGCTAGAAGTTCTCTTGTAGGATTTTTAAACTTTATTTTAAATTTTTTATCTATTTATTTATTTATATTAATATGTATTTTTGGAGAGACAGAGTGTGAGTGGGGAAGGGACAGAGAGAGGGAGAGGGAGACACAGAATCTGAAACAGGCTCCAGGCTCTGAGCTGTCAACACAGAGCCCGATACAGGGCTCAAACTCGGGAATGGCAAGATCATGCCCTAGGCTGAAGTCGGACACTTAAGCAACTGAGCCACTCAGGTGCCCCTAAACTTTATTGTAATAATGAAGCTTTTTTTTTTCAAACAGTATTTGGCACAGAGACTATGTAACAGACATAGACCATTGTGTACCAAGTGTGTCTGGGTAAAATCTGAGGGAAGACAAGAGAGATGCACTTCACATTCAATATTGTCATCAGCACTTTTTCCTCTCCCACTACCATTTTTCCCTTGAAGAACCATTTTGAGGCAGAGATTGGGGAAAACCACTGACAGACTTCAATCTTCTTCTATTACCAAATGAATACACCAAGATTTGAAGAGAGGAAGGGACTTACCCAAGCTAAACACCTAGCAAATTGATATGCTAATAAGACCCAACTCTCAACTGCACCGTTTGGTTTGGATAAGTCATTTAATTTCTCTAAGCTTCTGATTCCTCAGATGTGACATGGAGGTAGGTATACCCACTTTAACAGATGTTGAAAGGATAAGAGATAGTGTCTGGCATATAGTGGGCACTGATGAAAGGTAACTATCATATGTATGCCCACTCCCAAAGACAGTGCCCAGATCTGCAAGAAATAAAGGAGCAAAAGTCATTAATTAATAACTTGGACTTCAGCTTAGAAATGTTCTACGTGGTTTATTACAGGAAAGTAGTAGATCATCCAAAAAGGCGATTTGGTATCCCTGTGGATCGGATTGGTGGAAACCGTCTCTCAAATTCCAGAGGCTAATTGATTCTAACTGTGAGTACCATTTGACAAAGTAACAATATATGCAGGCTTCTGATTAATGTTTTGCCATGGGCTAATTGATTCAGTTGATTTATAAATTGCCCTTTTGATTTCCTAGGTTATAAAATAACTTTTTCAACATTTCTGTACTCAATAATATATTGATGCTAAATAACTTAAATGACATTAAAGAAGCAAAAGAATGTCCGAGATATATTTCACCATAAAAGATTCAGTTATTCTCCCAGATTCTTATATAACTATTGAGTATTAATATGTGAACAATGGTTAAAATTTTAATTGATGTAATAAATCACCTTCACATGTACATAACTGTGTGCTAATCCCTCTATTATGAAGAAGACACATTTCAGTGACACATACCATTTTGTTGCCGATAACTACATTCCAAGAATTATGATAACATGGAACATAGGAGAGCGAATGATGTAGCAGAAAGAGTATAGGCACGGAATCAGAACACCTAATCAAAATCCTGGTTCTGTCATCATTCATTATCTTGTTTCCATGAAGATACCTTATTTCTCTATGTCTTGTACACTTAGATAATAACACGGTGATTGTATTGTGCTACATAGTGTGGTGTTGTGAATATTAAATTAATGCATATAGTAGTCTAGAATGTATTGGACACATAGTACATGCAAGTGATAACATCTTAGATTATAGTTCTGAAAATTTACTCTGCACTAGACCCTATACTTAGTGCTGTCCACACATAGCTTCATTTAATCATCATGTTCCATAAAGTAGGTCCTATTACTCTCTCCAGTGCCTTGAGAAACAGTACAGTATAAGGGGTAAAACTGCCAGCTAGAGAGGTCAGTTTTGTAGTCAAATCCTAATTCATCTGTTAGCTGTGGGATCTTGTTGAAATTCTGAAATCCCCCTCCGTAAAATGAAGATAATAATAAGTTCTATCACATTACATTGTGCAGAGGACTAAATCTGATATACAATATACATTTAGAATAGTGTCTGACATGTAGTAGTCAATAATAATAATAATTATTATTTTATTATACAAATAAGTAAAAAGCTTAGATATATTAATTAATTCACAATGCCGTATAGCTAGTAAGTGATGTAAGTAGAATTCAAATCCAGAAAACTTAAATTCTAAGCTTATATTTTAATAAGTATATTTAGTCATACATATTATATGTTTTAAACAGTAAATTTTAAACATAAAATCTAGGCAATATGTTTTTTCCCAGGAAAGGCTACAGAGAATGCATCCTCTCTCCCAAGCAGGTAAGACAACCTGGAGCTGTTTGACAATTTCAAGCTACAGAAGAGAAAACTCTGCTTTTTATTTCTCTCAAGATGATGCTTAAACCAAATCTGCAAAGTCCCCAAGAGCATCACATTAGCCCTGAACCTCTCAACTTGAATCATGCCTGTTTTTTCTCTTTGTCAAATGCTCTAAACCACAATGAGAAGTCAATATTTTACTTCAACTTTCTTATTCTCAGAATGACTTAGTTAAAAGAATCTTTTTTTGTCCACAGAGCTCTTGATCAATGAAGTTATGAAGTTACTGAATGTCCACAAATACTGGGGGGGGGGGGGGGATGCTTAATGAATACTGTGGCGAACAGTGCGTTTTGAGCAGTAGCATCTTCAAAACATAGATCAGACTTTCTTTACATCTAAAGATATACCAAGTATGGTCACTCTTTAAGATTGTTAAAAATCACCACCTTATATCTGAGAAAGATCTAACTAATTGCTATTACAAACCAAGTAACTCCTTGAAATCAGGATCACAATCCTCCAGTTTCTTGATGTATTGATAACATTATGACACTGAGATTAAAACTTTGATCAGTTTCCACCTGTTCTCTATCACCTTGGACATCCCATTTGGTATCTCTGAATTAAGCCAAAACAGGTTATGATAAGAAAAAAATCATTCAGGAAACTCATTTCCATATAATTTCATATGAAGTTTTAGACCATATAAACTCCAGAGAGCTACTAAACTATCAAAAGGTAGTTGAATTAATATGTCTCCCGAATCACTATGGGTGAAATCCAAATTAATATATTATGTCCTTCATTTAATAGGCTTTGTTGAGTATCATGAAAATCACTGTCCTTGTTATTAAAGTTTCACTATGGTATATCACAGAAGAATAGGTTTAGAATAAAACTTGACATCATATATTTTCTTTTTCTCTTTTGTCAATCATTGCAAGTGCACCTGCTCAACCATTAGGTTTCTATTTATTATTTCCTGCCATGATCACCAGGATTTCTCAGATGCTTTTTTACTTCCTCATGTGAAGTTTTATGTTTTATGGTTTATGAATAATAAAAAACATAAAAATAGATTTCTAATTTCCATTTAACTTTTCAAAACAATTTTTGGTATATTATTTCTTATTGGTACAATATTTTTTGGTACTAAGAGATTCAAGAATATAAGGTCTATTTTAATCCAATCCTTTTGTTTTGTTTTGCTTTTAACAAATGAGGACATTGGGTCTGTGAGACGAAATTGATTTGCTCAAAATTGTACAGGCTCTCAGACAGAGCAAGGTCCAGGACTCAGGTCTCTAGACTTCTAGACCAAAGTTCTCTTCATCACCTATAAGGTCCTCAGGGTATAATTGTCATTGTTGGATGCCAATTTCTCTGGTTATACATTTCTAAAACAAACAGAAGCAGTATGTCTGACTGTGAAAATCTTTGTTCCGCTTCTGTAGGAGTTAATGTAGGCTCTTTTAGACCAGGTTTATTTGTGGGTTTTCACCTTCTGGGTTTCACTGTAAGTGTTCACACTAAAAGTGAAACTGGTTCTAATTGTGGAAGTTTTGCTTATTATTTTGAGTTTAGGTCTAGATACAGCTGCTTTATGTTACCTAGTTTGCAGAACAAATGCTAACCTCTTCTCTGCTATATTTTGGAAAGGAAGATAATCTGGTATTTGCACAATGTCTTCCTCAAGTCATTAACATATTGGACCAAAATTTTGAGTTTTGAGTTTTTTATAGCCTTCTGCTCTAAACAACTTAAATTCAGAGAGGTGTTTTCTCTAAATGCAGTTAGCAAGTTCTAGGCCATTGAAATCAGGGTGCCTTCCTGATCAAATTTAGTAGAAATAGGACTATTGATTATGCTACCCCTTGCTGCCATATGCACTAAGACTTTTAAGAATGTAAGGCACATGTTGCTTTATTATACTGACAATTTTTTTATTTTAAAACAATTTTGACACACTATCATTCAAATATACTGACAGAATTCTCAAAGAGCAGAAATGCCATGTTTAAATTCCAGTATTATGATTGTTCCCCTTTGAGCAAAATATACAACAATTATCAATATGTTATCATAGCAATAAACAGGAAGTAGTAGTCAGATTTTCTTTATCTTTCTTATATATGTCATGGCAACATCCTTGAACCAAGATTGAAAATGGAAAAGAAATAGAATAGAGCAGGTACCCAAAGAAAGGAACTGTGGCTTGAGAATAAGCACCTAGTTTATACGTTGAAGATATTCTTCCTAATGCATTTTGATCTGTAATTATAATTTTGTGTTATTGTCTTTGCAATAAAAATATGTCCTAGAAATAAAAGGTATAATGAAACATCATGTAGTTTTAGTTCTCAAGCGAAGTTGATGGTATTCCCCTTATCTATGGAGTTCTCGTAGCTTTAACAATTTCAATTTTGTTTTTGCAGACACAACTTCCCTGGGTGAAATCACAGAAATATGGAAGATGCTTCAGTGAAGTTCTTTACACTCCTTAATGATTAAACTTTTAAGGAACGGATCTTCTGCGAATCCTTTCCACAGTTTGAACTTCAGTCCATCACATCACAGTATTGTTACAGCTTTAATTAAATTACGCAGACCACTTCAATGTATGGATATTTTTTAAATATACATTTTAGCTAACAGGAATGGTTACCTAGCCCCAAACTTTACTTTTCTAAGAAACAATGAAAAAACGCAATACCGTGAAATACTTTCTATATTCCCACTTACATTTATCCAGTTGAAGAATAATAACTGAAGACTGATTTGTTTCTGTAAAACTTAGGTAGGATCTATTTGTTCATTATTGAGGAACATGGAAAGACAATATTGTATATGTTCTGTTAAATATTTTTTCTTCTCTTTTATCCTTTTCCTGGGAGCCTCTTTGGAAACGATAATGAGATTAGGCTTCTCTTAATGTATTCAAATTACAGTCAGGTTCAACCAAATAAAGCACAGCCTCAGTTCCAGAAATAAAAGAAGATGTGTAAGCAAGGAAAAAAAAAAAAAAAACAGTAATTAAGCCCATCAATTTTATTATTCCAAAGAACTGAAAAAAAAAATACCTGCAGGTCAGGGCATATTGACAGAATTAGGAAGTGAAGGATATTAATCATTTATCAGGTTTGGACATCTCATGGTGCCTAACCACTTTCTCTAAATTACAACTGGTAGGAGGCGCCTGGGTGGCTCAGTCGGTTAAGCGTCAGACTTTGGCTCAGGTCATGATCTCGCGGTCTGGGAGGTCATGATCTCGTGGTCTGTGAGTTCCAGCCCCACACTGGGCTCTGTGCTGATAGCTCAGAGCCTAGAGCCTGCTGTGGATTCTGTGTCTCCCTCTCTCCCTTCCCTACCCCACTCATGCTCTCTCTATTTCTCAAAAATAAATAAACATTAAAAAACTGTTTAGTTACAACTGGTAGTTAATTAAGAGTAGCAGTGGCTGATTATGAGGAGAACAACCACACAGGAGTAACAGAGGAAAGTATGGAAGAAGACTAGGAATCATCAAAAAGTAAACCACTGGACCAGTCTGGGGCTTATTAAGTACACGTAATTTTAACACAGCACAATAAACAATCTTTTTGATGCTACTGACTTGCCTAAGAAACTGTTTGACTGGTTTCATATACTGTGTTTAAAAAGGCATTGAAAAGTATAATGTGTTTAAGAATGATTTCTTTAAATGATTCAAAATTTTTTTTTAATTTTTTTTTCAACGTTTTTTATTTTTGGGACAGAGAGAGACAGAGCATGAACGGGGGAGGGGCAGAGAGAGAGGGAGACACAGAATCGGAAACAGGCTCCAGGCTCTGAGCCATCAGCCCAGAGCCTGACGCAGGGCTCGAACTCACGGACCGCGAGATCGTGACCTGGCTGAAGTCGGACGCTTAACCGACTGCGCCACCCAGACGCCCCTGATTCAAATTATTTTTAATTGATCTATCGAAGTATAAAGTTTGATACTCTGGAACCCTCAGTTCTCAACAATAACTACAATATTACTACAATTTAGGTATATAAGCCAATGGTACATTGGGTATGCTTTTAATACACAAAGACAACTTATTTCTTGAACCAGAGAGTAGCCGAAGTTTGTAAAACCTCTGGAAAACTTTAAACACTAGCAATCACTGTCAGATGGACCTGATATATGGGAGGAGAAAAGTTTGATGAATAGGGCAGAGTTTTATTTTAGAATATAAAGGAAGAATGTTATGAGAAGGTATATTCATATTACAAGAGGTGAGAAATGGATAGCTGTTAATTTTAACTGAAATTAAATAAACGTATGATCCAAAGAATGCAATCAAAGACACACAGAAATGAACATATGCACTTAGAACATGGTTGGCTTTGTATTCTTAGTTTAGGGAAAATTTCTTCAACTGCTGAAAGTCTTCAAATTTTGGAAAATACAGTAAATGAATGATTTTGTTAATTGTGATAGATGGGCTATAGCAAGGAGATATGAGTTTTGAGAGAGCTAACCGATTCTGTTTTCAGAAGCTTGCATTAGAAAGTTAGCAGTGGTACATGGAAAATATCCTGTAGGACTTTCTATTTGAAATAATTACTGAAGAAGAAGTTAAAATGTTTCTTGCCAGCTTTCTTCAACCTTCTGTTCAATTTTAGGAATGTGTTCTATTCCTTGGAGGTTCTTTCTTCCCTTTTTCTCCCATTTGGTTATCTGTAAGCTTCTAATCCACTTGGATGCTGCTGCTTCATGCATTGACAAAAGGTATTAAAGCCTACTTTAGCCTAAAATTTTCTCGTGGTGAAGGTTTAAAGTCGAAATAAACAAATTGATTTCCTATCACCTATATTTTTTAATGCAAAGTTATGCTTATGGCATTCCATTTAATTAAAGTCAGAGGTCACAATGTATGGATTTATACTCTATTCTGATGTGTAATAATGCATTTATCTCATAATATAATATATATACAAGACTTTAATGAACAAAAAGAGAAAAATGTTTTCTCCACTTATAACTATTTTATTTCATGTTATTTCCACCACTACTTTATACAAAGTAGAAAATAAATCAACAGTACACCAGTTCGAAATAGGGCATTCTTTTAACATAGCAGGAAATTAAAACATGATTTCTGTTCAGAATATGATAAGTCATCTCATTCATTTGTGAAGCTTCATAGAGCAAACTGTGAATATGGATTTCTGTGTTCTGTCATCAATTACATAAACAATTTTTTATGAGGGATGTTTTATGATGCCGCATCATCTTAAAATTTACTCACACTACAGAAAGTCTAACAAATTCTACCTTTAATCTACAGATAGCTTTAGGGATTAAATTTCTTAAAGCAAACTATTAAAATACAACTTAATGGATTCTCCTAAAAGGAAGAAGTAGCAAAAAACCTTTCTGTGTGACCTTACTCCTAAAGATTCAAACTGCCTGCATATTGTTTAACTGTTCCAAAGTTAATAAACATGAGATGATGAAAGCAGGAATTTTTGTCTTTCTTCATAACAATATTATGTTTCTGTTTACTACTGGTGTAAATATGTAGGAACAATCAGGCGTGATTGAGCAACTAATATTTATGTACATTTGAGTGGTTCCTAACAAGTATATATATGGCACTCTAGATATGTCACTCAACTTGGTTTGTTTTATGGTTTTTTTCAACTTAAGCAATATTGTTCATACTCTGCAATAATTTTCTCTTTAAGCACCACAAAATTGATATCATGTAGGTAAACTGCATTTTCCCCATATTGTGAAGTAAGGGAATGTGAGCAGGCTGGCCTTGCCATCTAGTCTAGTCCTTAATGTTATTTTAAGTTATGTTAACAATGTTTTGGGGCTAGAACAGGTGACACACAATATTGAAGTTGAATTCCCAGCCTTGAATTGACTAAGTAAATAAGCTTGTTCATATGTAAGCAAGAGCAAGTTTGATATATGGATGTGAAAAGGAAAAAAAAAGAATCAAGAGAAATCCAATGAGTTCTTTCGTTCTGTTTATTTTTTTGGCACAACGAAGCTAATCTCTTATAGACATTCTGAGTCTCAAATAGTTCGTGATGCTGTGGAGAAGCATAGATGAGAATTAAGAAACCAACAGGCAAATTGTTTTATAAGAAAGTTTTCTATCTCTGAGACATCTAATATCACTTTCTTCCAGAGTCTAATAAACCATATATTTCTGCTCCCAGTAATGTATTCATTTGGTTGTAGTAGTTTCAGTGACAATTGTCCAAATGAACAGAAAAGAGATAGTAGTTAGCACAATCATAAGAAAGAGAAAGGACAATGATGCATATTTTTTCCATAAGTTGATACAATTAAATTTATTTTAATTTCCAAGATGATTTTTAAAATACTTTTTTAAAAAAAATTTTAATGTTTATTTAATTTTGAGAGAGAGACACAGAGCGTGAGAGGGGAGAGGCAGAGAGAGAGAAAGGCAAAAAACCTGAAGCAGGTTCCAGGCTCTGAGTTATCAGCACAGAGCCCAATGTGGGGCTTGAACTCAGGAACCCTGAAATCATAACCTCAACTGAAGTTGGATGTTTAACTGACTAAGCCACCCAGGCACCCTTAAAATATTTTATTTTTTTATCTTAATGTTTATTTATTTTTGAGATAGCACGAGCGGGGTAGGGGTAGAGAGAGAGGGAGACAGAGGATCTGAAGCAGGCTCCATGGCTGACAGTCCTGACAGCAGTGAGCCCCATACAGAGCTAGAACTCACGAACCGTGAGTGAGATCATGACCTGAGCCAAAGTCAGAGGCTCAACCGACTGAGCCACCTGGGTGCCCCGCTTTTTAAAATATTTTAATTGATAGCTCAAAATCAGAGTCATCACGAGACAAAATTATATGTAGAAAATGAATCTACGGAAAGCATACAATAGATACAGCACTGTAAATTTTAGCACTACAAGGCCATTTGATAACCCATGCCATGCAAAAGTGCAACTGATTTGTCATCATTCACAACTTAAACCTTAAGCATACAGTATGCAGAATAAACGCCATCCTTTCTTTATGCTCAAATAGCTAGAATCTTTAAGTAGTGGTGAGTAGATGTGTATCTTTTTCTAATGTTCTTATCTTTTTGTATCCAGAGAAAAACCTTCAGACACAGTATTTCCAAAAGCAGGCTAAAAAAGAAAGCAAAACAAATTCTTTATTAGGAGGATATTTGATGAAATATTACATTTGAATAAAATAGTTTATGTGTGCCAGTATGACAGAGTTTTGTGAAAGAAATGTTCAATATGGAGTTCTTAGCCTCATGTGCATCTATAAATTAATTAAAATTAATGGGTGATGGGCCTTAAGGAGGGCATTTGTTGAGATGAGCACTGGCTGTTATATGTTAGTGATAAATCACTAAATTCTACTCCTGAAACCATTATTACACTATGTTAACTAACTTGGACTTAAATAAAATTAGAAAACCAAAACAAAAAACAAAACAGAAAAGAAAAGAAAATTCAGCTTCTTCATCCCACTAGCCACATTTCTAGTGCTCGGTAATGAGTTGTATCTAGTGACTACCATAATGGGTAATGCATTAGAGAATGCTCACATCATCACAGAAAGTTCTATTGGACAGAACTGTTCTACATTATAATGTATATAATACTATAAAGAGAATACAGTAGGTCATCCTATTAGATATACCCCTTTGTTTTATATTTGGGGTAACTGAAATCCCAAAGAGGAAGTAACATAAGCAAAAAGTATGATAAATATGTTTCTATTTGCTGGGGGGAAATGAAGGAAGAGAGTTTAAGGCTCACTTTGAAAACCATCAAATGTTATTTAAGTAATTTAATTATCACATCGAGTCTTCATATGCTTCAGAAAAATCAAACCAATTCTATCAGTTTTTTAATCTTCAAATGCACAAATGAGTCCTTTTAAATGTTCTGTAGGCTGTTCCCAATCAATCATCAGGCTTGTAGTAGCTTCATAGAACACATTATAAATTTCTCTAATTTCCTTCCATCTAAGTGGTTTCTAAAATTATGACCCCAAGAGGATGGATCTTTGATTCTCTATTGATTAATGGGAGCACAATGAAAAATGTTTTTAAAAAACTCAGTACTGTTAAGCTACTCTTTGAAATAAATGCTAAGTATATCTACTCTCCAAGTTTCCCTCCCTCTCTTCTCACTGTGTAAACTGTAATCCTCAAGCTCATTACCACCTACACACACAGTGTTATGATAGCACTGAGTCTACTTTTCATTTCTACAAGAGTCACATCCTCCTTTAAATGAAACTACATTCAAATCCTATGAAAGAAGTTTATTTTCCATTCCCATCTTCTTTGTATAGTGTGCTTCAGAAAGTTATCATCACTGCCCTTTCCAGCCCTTCAGATATCACTGGATATCTCAGTCTTCCAGGAAATAAATCTACATATATCCAAAAATTACATCACATGAGTGGCTCAATGAAGTATTCAATGGAGCATAGTTGGAAAATTTTGGACCTGAATTAAAGGAAGTGTCATAAAATATATTCCCCGTAGAGCAGCCAAACTCCTTAGTGTTTATCCATCATTTACCATCTAGGTGAAGAAAAACTCTAGCCGGTATTCTGGTGTTTCTTGATCTCTGTCCGGTTCACTCTTGTAATCCCTATTTTTAGGAGGATATTATGTGCTAGGCAGCTATATATTTATTTTTCACCTCCCAACCCCAGGTTTCTTCAAATGTGCTGCTTCTATCCTACTTCGGTTTATGCACCCACAAAGCTCAAGTTATTAGGAGTGCAACTAAGTGAATAGATTGGAGTGAAAGCTAAGGAGAGTTTTTTTCTTCTCTTTTTTTTATTTGATAAATTTCACAGTACAGTTTTTAAATTTAAGGTGTATAATGTGTTACTTTGATAAATTTATATATTGTAAATATGATTGCCATTGAAGTAGTATTTGTCATATGACATCATTATAGTGCAATATTATCGTCCACACTCATTACACTGTGTATTAGATTTCTGTGGTTTATTTCTACACGGTAGAAGTTTATATACTTAACCACCATCAACCTTAACCGATCCCTTTCCCTCTATAATCTCCTGGTTGCCACTATTTTACTTGCTACTTTCTTCCACAGGTTTGACTTTAGATTCTACATATGAGTGATATCATACAACACCTGTCTTTCTTTGACTTATTTGCTTAGCAAAATGTGCTCAGTGTTCACCCATGTCATTATAAATGGCAGGATATCTTCCTTTCTCGTGGCTGAATAATATTCCATTGTGTATATGTACCCCATTTTCTTTTTTATCCACTCATCTGTTGTAATACACCCAGAAGTTGAATTGCTGGATCATGCGGTAAATCTGTTTTTAATTTTTTGAGGAATTTCCATATTGTTTGCCATAGTGGTTGCACTAATTTACATTCCTACCAACAGTGTATGAGTTCCCTTTCACCACATCCTCACCAGCACTTGCTGTCTCTTGTCATCTTAATGATAGCCATTCTAACAAGTGTAAGGTAATATTTCATTGTGGTTTTGATTTGCATTTTCCTGCTAATTAGTGAAGCTGAGCATCTTTTGTGTGCCCATTGGCTATTTTGATGTCCTCTTTGAGAAAAAAAAATATATTTAGTTCTTCTGCCCATGTTTTAAGTCAGATACTCTTGGGGGTTTTGTTGTTATTAAGTGCTATCTTTTATGGTTTTTTTGATATTAACCTCTTGTCCAACATTTGCTTTGCAAAAATTTTATTCCATTTTGTTAGTTGTTTCTTTTGCTGTGAAGAATTTTTTAAATTTGATGTGGTCCCACTTGTTAATTTTTGCTTTTGTTGCTTGTGCTTTTGGTGTCATGTCCGAAGAGTCATTACCAAGACCAGTATTGATAAGCTACTACCCTATATTTTCTTGTAGGTGTTTTATGTTATCTGGTCTAATGTGTAAGTCTTTCATCCATTTCAAGTGAATTTCTGTTTGTGGTGTGACATAAAGGTCCAATTTCATGTATTCAATTCTGCATGTATTCCTCCAGTTTTCCCAGCATCATTTGTTGAAGAGACTATCCTTTCCCTGCCGGGTGTTCTTGGCCCTGTGTTGAATATTAGTTGACTCTATATGCCAGCATTTAATCCTGGGTTTTCTGTTTTATTGGTCTATATGTCTATTTTTGTGCCAGTACTATACTGTTTTTACTACTATGGTTTTGAAATCTAGTTTAAAATAAGGTGTTGTTCTTTTATCCTCAAGATATCTTTGGTTATTTGGGGTCTTTTGTGGTACCATATAAATTTTAAGATTATTTATTTTATTTATGTGAAACATAAATTTGTGTGGTTTCTTTGAAATAGTGTTTTCTGTGTGATAGTATTTTGACATTGCACTGAATCTGTAGATAGCTATGCAGAATACAGCCATTTAACAATACTTATTGTTCCAATCCATAAACACACATTTCTTTCCATCTGTTTGTGTCTTCTTTTTGATTTCTTTCAGAAAAGACTTATAGCTTTCATTGTGCAGATTTTTCACTTCCTTGGTTAAATTTATTCCTAAGTAAATGAGTAAAAGACCTGAGTAAACATTTCTCCAAAGACATACAAGTGGCCAACAGACACATGAAAGGATGCTAAATATCACAAATCATCAGATAAATGCAAATCAAACCACAATGAGCCATCACGCCATACCTGTAAGAATGACTATTAAATAAATAAATAAATAAATAAATAAATAAATAAATAAATAAAGCAAGCAAGCAAGCAAGCAAGAATGGGCAAAGATGTGAAGAAAAGGGAACCCGCATGCATTTTGGGTGGGAAGGCAAAATGGTGTAGCCACTATGGCAAACAGTACAGAGGTTCCTCAAAAATTAAATACAAAACTACCAAATAATACAGCAGTTCTACTTCTGGATATTTAGCTGCAGAAAATGAAAGCTGTAATTTGAAAAGATACATGTGTCCCTATGTTTATTGCAGCATTATCTACAATAGCCAAGATATAGAAACAACCTAAGTGTCCATCATTAGATGAATGGATAAAGAAGATTGATTATACACACACACACACACACACGCACACACACAATGGAATATCCATTTAAAAATTAAATTTTGCCATTTGTGACAACATGGATGGACCCAGAGGGTATTATGCTAAATAAAATAAGACGAAGACTATATGTAGTCTTTCACTTATATGTAGAATCTAAAAAATAAATGAACAAACAAAACAGAAACAGACTCTTAGATACAGAGAATAATCTGGCATTTGCCAGAGGAGAGGGTGTAAAATAGGGGAAGGGGATTAAAAGGTACAGGCCTCCAGATATACAATAAATCAGACATGGGAATTCAGTGTACAGCATAGGGAATATAGTTAATAATATTGAAAAACTTTATATGGTAACAGATGGTGGCTAGATTTATCCTGGTGATCACTTTCTATTGTGTCACTATGCTATATACCTGAAACTAACATAATATTTTACATCAAATACAATTCAATAAAAAAATTATTCCTAAGTATTTTATTATTTTTTATGCTATTGTGATGGGATAGTTTTTTCTTCTTATGCTTCATCATTAGTATAAAGGAATGCCACTGATTTCTGTAAGTTGATTTTTTAATCTGCCACTTACTGAAATCACCAACTAATTTCAACAGTTTTTTACTAACTCTTTGAGATTCTGTATATATAAGATTATATCATCAGCAAAAAGTGAGTTTTACATCTTCCTTCCTTATTTGGATGCCTTTTATTTCTTTGTCTTTCCTAATTGCATAGCTAGGAATTCTAGCACTATATTTAATAGAAGTGATGTTCCCAATTTCAGAGAAATCTCTTTCAATTTTTCTCCATTGAATATGATATTACCTGTGGGCTTGTTATATATGGCCTTTATTGGGTTGAAGTATGTTCCTTCTATACACAATCTGTTAAGGATTTTTATAAATGGAAAGATGTTTTATTTTATCATATTTTATCACAAATTCTGAATGAAGTTAGCAGGTGTCTACCAACTATAAAATAAATTATTAAACCAAACTATAATATTTCCCAGTAAGCATAAGTTACTATTGCATTAGCTGGATCTCTAGGTCCATTTTACTTTCATGTAATGTTATTCATACTTTTGCAATAGAACCAGACTTTAAGTATAATGTGGGTTGTTTTTGTCACCTAACCTGGGCATCTAATTCATATGTTTTACTTTGTTCCTACTACATACAAATATGTTTTAATATCTACTTGCATAAATACAAATAAAAAGTTTCTTTGACACTCCCCCAAAATGTTCTAGCTAATACCCCAATTTTTCTACCCTTTAAAACAAAATTTTTCAAAAGTGATGTGTATTGTCAGTGTTTCCTGACAAACGATAAAAATATTGTTTTATCATTTTCTCCTTCAACAAAAGTCCACCAAACAATTCTTGGCCAAGCCATTAATAACCTTTCTATTGCTGTTCAGAAGGAAAGTTGGAGTTATCCAACTTCAAATATAGTTTCACTACTTCTTCCTGGAAGGAGTGGGACATTCTTTGTCACTTCCTTCCTTGGTAGCTGCTCCTACCCAGCCTCCTTTGCTGATTCTCTCATCTGCCCCATCTCTAACCTTGGAATCACTTAGGCTTCAGGCCTGGCTGTCTTCTCTTTAATATCTAGAGTCATTCCTTAGATGGTTTCATCACAATGCCAAGCAATATTGATATGTTGATAACTGTCAAATGAATAACTCCAATACAAGCTGTTTCCCTAAACCTCAAATTTGTATATTCAATGGTCTACTCAGATCACTACAGGAAGTCCCCCCTTATGTGTGTGGGATGTGTTCCAAGACCATCAGTGGATGCCTGAAACTGCAGATAGTTCTGAATGCTATAAATACATGTTTATCCTGGGGCGCCTGGGTGGCTCAGTTGGTTAAGCGGCTGACTTCGGCTCAGGTCATGATCTCGCGGTCCTTGAGTTCGAGCCCCGCGTCGGGCTCTGTGCTGACAGCTCAGATCCTGGAACCTGTTTCAGATTCTGTGTCTCCCTCTCTCTGACCCTCCCCCATTCATGCTCTGTCTCTGTCTCAAAAATAAATAAATGTTAAAAAAATTTTTTTAATAAATAAAAAATAAAAAAAAATACATGTTTATCCTATACATACATACTGATGATAAAGTTTAGTTTATAAATTAGGCACAGAAAGAAATTAACAACAATAAATAATAAACTAGAACAATTATAACCATATACTACAATACAAGTTATGTGAATGTGGCTTCTTCACAATGTCTTATTATACTATAATCACCCTTCTTATGATGATGATGTAAGATGAAAAAATGCCTATATGAGGACATGAAATGAGGTGAATGACGTAGGCCCTGTGATGTAGCATGAAGGTACTATTGACTTTCTCATGGTATGTCAGAAGGAAGATCATTTGCTTCTGGACTATGGTTGACCACAAGTAACTGAAACCCAAAAATGTACATAAGAAGGCCTGCTATACTGGGATGATATTGCTATGCATAGCATAAGCCCAAAACATCTGTGGTAGGGATGTGACTGTCCAAATATTCCTTGTGCTTTTTTTACATTTCCAAAGTGCTTCCCTGACCCCAGTAAGTTAGGTTAAGATCATGAGTCTAATTTTGGCAGATAAGAATGTGTTTACCTCCATTTCTTTCCTGTCCCACTACGGGGACACATAGTGTGGATACAGAATAAAGTGACCAACATACACAAGGCTTCGTGTAAATAAAAAATAAATATTAAAGCAAGTTACATCACTGAGATAGTAAGGTTACTTTGCTAGTGTAGTTTACCTAATTCATCCCCAAATGCAATGTGACAGCAAATACAAAGGGAATAAAAAGTTCAGAAATACAAGCTCTCAAAATGTTGAAAGGGTTAACTTCCTCTAGATCCAAAACACTATAAAATGAGATTTAAAATTACTCCAAGTGACAGAGGCTCCATAAATAACAATTTGAATAAAGAAGTCAGAGTGAGGGAGTTGCGGCAAGATGGCGGCTTAGGAGGACGCTGGGCTCACCGCACGTCCTGCTGATCACTTAGATTCCATCTACACCTGCCTAAATAACCCAGAAAACCGCCAGAGGATTAGCAGAACAGAGTCGCCGGAGCCAAACGCAGACGAGAGGCCCACGGAAGAGGGTAGGAAGGGCGGCGAGGCGGTGCGCGCTCCACGGACTGGCGGGAGGGAGCCGGGGCAGAGGGGCGGCTCGCCGGCCAAGCAGAGCCCCCGAGTCTGGCTGGCAAAAGCGGAGGGGCCGGGCGGACTGTGTTCCGACAGCAAGTGCGACTTAGCGTCTGGGAGGTCAGAAATTAACAGCTCTGCTCGGAAAGCGGGAAGGCTGGAGGACAAAGGGAGGGAGAGCTGCTGAGCCCCCTGACAACAGAGCTCAGTTTGGTGGGGAACAAAGGCGCTCGCCAGCGCCATTTCCCCCGCCCATCCCCCAGCCGAAATCCCAAAGGGAACCGGTTCCTGCCAGGGAACTTGCTCGCTCCGCGCAAACACCCAACTCTGCGCTTCTGCGGAGCCAAACCTCCGGCAGCGGATCTGACTCCCTCCCGCTGCCACAGGGCCCCTCCTGAAGTGGATCACCTAAGGAGAAGCGATCTAAGCCTGCCCCTCCTGCCCCCGAGCACCTTGCCTACCCACCCCAGCTAATACGCCAGATCCCCAGCATCACAAGCCTGGCAGGGTGCAAGTAGCCCAGACGAGCCACACCACCCCACAGTGAATCCCGCCCCTAGGAGAGGGGAAGAGAAGGCACACACCAGTCTGACTGTGGCCCCAGCGGTGGGCTGGGGGCAGACATCAGGTCTGACTGCGGCCCCGCCCACCAACTCCAGGTATACACCACAGCACAGGGGAAGTGCCCTGCAGGTCCTCACCACGCCAGGGACTGTCCAAAATGACCAAGCGGAAGAACTCCCCTCAGAAGAATCTCCAGGAAATAACAAAAGCTAATGAGCTGATCAAAAAGGATTTAAATAATATAACAGAAAGTGAATTTAGAATAATAGTCATAAAATTAATCGCTGGGCTTGAAAACAGTATAGAGGACAGCAGAGAATCTCTTGCTACAGAGATCAAGGGACTAAGGAACAGTCACGAGGAGCTGAAAAACGCTTTAAACGAAATGCATAACAAAATGGAAACCACCACAGCTCGGCTTGAAGAGGCAGAGGAGAGAATAGGTGAACTAGAAGATAAAGTTATGGAAAAAGAGGAAGCTGAGAAAAAGAGAGATAAAAAAATCCAGGAGTATGAGGGGAAAATTAGAGAATTAAGTGATACACTAAAAAGAAATAATATACGCATAATTGGTATCCCAGAGGAGGAAGAGAGAGGGAAAGGTGCTGAAGGGGTACTTGAAGAAATCATAGCTGAGAACTTCCCTGAACTGGGGAAGGAAAAAGGCATTGAAATCCAAGAGGCACAGAGAACTCCCTTCAGACGTAACTTGAATCGATCTTCTGCACGACATATCATAGTGAAACTGGCAAAATACAAGGATAAAGAGAAAATTCTGAAAGCAGCAAGGGGTAAACGTGCCCTCACATATAAAGGGAGACCTATAAGACTCGTGACTGATCTCTCTTTTGAAACTTGGCAGGCCAGAAAGAATTGGCAAGAGATTTTCAGGGTGCTAGACAGAAAAAATATGCAGCCAAGAATCCTTTATCCAGCAAGTCTGTCATTTAGAATAGAAGGAGAGATAAAGGTCTTCCCAAACAAACAAAAACTGAAGGAATTTGTCACCACTAAACCAGCCCTACAAGAGATCCTAAGGGGGACCCTGTGAGACAAAGTCCCAGAGACATCACTATAAGCATAAAACATACAGACATCACAATGACTCTAAACCCGTATCTTTCTATAATAACACTGAATGTAAATGGATTAAATGCGCCAACCAAAAGACATAGGGTATCAGAATGGATAAAAAAACAAGACCCATCTATTTGCTGTCTACAAGAGACTCATTTTAGACCTGAGGACACCTTTAGATTGAGAGTGAGGGGATGGAGAACTATTTATCATGCGACTGGAAGCCAAAAGAAAGCTGGAGTAGCCATACTTATATCAGACAAACTAGACTTTAAATTAAAGGCTGTAACAAGAGATGAAGAAGGACATTATATAATAGTTACAGGGTCTATCCATCAGGAAGAGCTAACAATTATCAATGTCTATGCACCGAATACCGGAGCCCCCAAATATATAAAACAATTACTCATAAACATAAGCAACCTTATTGATAAGAATGTGGTAATTGCAGGGGACTTTAATACACCACTTACAGAAATGGATAGATCATCTAGACACATGGTCAATAAAGAAACAAGGGCCCTGAATGAGACATTGGATGAGATGGACTTGACAGATATATTTAGAACTCTGCATCCCAAAGCAACAGAATATACTTTCTTCTCGAGTGCACATGGAACATTCTCCAAGATAGATCATATACTGGGTCACAAAACAGCCCTTCATAAGTTTACAAGAATTGAAATTATACCATGCTTACTTTCAGACCACAATGCCATGAAGCTTGAAATCAACCACAGGAAAAAGTCTGGAAAACCTCCAAAAGCATGGAGGTTAAAGAACACCCTACTAACGAATGAGTGGGTCAACCAGGCAATTAGAGAAGAAATTAAAAAATATATGGAAACAAACGAAAATGAAAATACAACAATCCAAACGCTTTGGGACGCAGCAAAGGCAGTCCTGAGAGGAAAATACATTGCAATCCAGGCCTATCTCAAGAAACAAGAAAAATCCCAAATACAAAATCTAACAGCACACCTAAAGGAACTAGAAGCAGAACAGCAAAGGCAGCCTAAGCCCAGCAGAAGAAGAGAAATAATAAAGATCAGAGCAGAAATAAACAATATAGAAACTAAAAAAACTGTAGAGCAGATCAACGAAACCAAGAGTTGGTTTTTTGAAAAAATAAACAAAATTGACAAACCTCTAGCCAGGCTTCTCAAAAAGAAAAGGGAGATGACCCAAATAGATAAAATCATGAATGAAAATGGAATTATTACAACCAATCCCTCAGAGATACAAACAATTATCAGGGAATACTATGAAAACTTATATGCCAACAAATTGGACAACCTGGAAGAAATGGACGAATTCCTGAACACCCACACGCTTCCAAAACTCAATCAGGAGGAAATAGAAAGCTTGAACAGACCCATAACCAGCGAAGAAATTGAATCGGTTATCAAAAATCTCCCAACAAATAAGAGTCCAGGACCAGATGGCTTCCCAGGGGAGTTCTACCAGACGTTTAAAGCAGAGATAATACCTATCCTTCTCAAGCTATTCCAAGAAATAGAAAGGGAAGGAAAACTTCCAGACTCATTCTATGAAGCCAGTATTACTTTGATTCCTAAACCAGACAGAGACCCAGTAAAAAAAGAGAACTACAGGCCAATATCCCTGATGAATATGGATGCAAAAATTCTCAATAAGATACTAGCAAATCGAATTCAACGGCATATAAAAAGAATTATTCACCATGATCAAGTGGGATTCATTCCTGGGATGCAGGGCTGGTTCAACATTCGCAAATCAATCAACGTGATACATCACATTAACAAAAAAAGAGAGAAGAACCATATGATCCTGTCAATCGATGCAGAAAAGGCCTTCGACAAAATCCAGCACCCTTTCTTAATAAAAACCCTTGAGAAAGTCGGGATAGAAGGAACATACTTAAAGATCATAAAAGCCATTTATGAAAAGCCCACAGCTAACATCATCCTCAACGGGGAAAAACTGAAAGCTTTTTCCCTGAGATCAGGAACACGACAAGGATGCCCACTCTCACCGCTGCTGTTTAACATAGTGCTGGAAGTTCTAGCATCAGCAATCAGACAACAAAAGGAAATCAAAGGCATCAAAATTGGCAAAGATGAAGTCAAGCTTTCGCTTTTTGCAGATGACATGATATTATACATGGAAAATCCGATAGACTCCACCAAAAGTCTGCTAGAACTGATACAGGAATTCAGCAAAGTTGCAGGATACAAAATCAATGTACAGAAATCAGTTGCATTCTTATACACTAACAATGAAGCAACAGAAAGACAAATAAAGAAACTGATCCCATTCACAATTGCACCAAGAAGCATAAAATACCTAGGAATAAATCTAACCAAAGATGTAAAGGATCTGTATGCTGAAAACTATAGAAAGCTTCTGAAGGAAATTGAAGAAGATTTAAAGAAATGGAAAGACATTCCTGCTCATGGATTGGAAAAATAAATATTGTCAAAATGTCAATACTACCCAAAGCTATCTACACATTCAATGCAATCCCAATCAAAATTGCACCAGCATTCTTCTCGAAACTAGAACAAGCAATCCTAAAATTCATATGGAACCACAAAAGGCCCCGAATAGCCAAAGGAATTTTGAAGAAGAAGACCAAAGCAGGAGGCATCACAATCCCAGACTTTAGCCTCTACTACAAAGCTGTCATCATCAAGACAGCATGGTATTGGCACAAAAACAGACACATAGACCAATGGAATAGAATAGAAACCCCAGAACTAGACCCACAAACGTATGGCCAACTCATCTTTGACAAAGCAGGAAAGAACATCCAATGGAAAAAAGACAGCCTCTTTAACAAATGGTGCTGGGAGAACTGGACAGCAACATGCAGAAGGTTGAAACTAGACCACTTTCTCACACCATTCACAAAAATAAACTCAAAATGGATAAAGGACCTAAATGTGAGACAGGAAACCATCAAAACCTTAGAGGAGAAAGCAGGAAAAGACCTCTCTGACCTCAGCCGTAGCAATCTCTTCCTCGACACATCCCCAAAGGCAAGGGAATTAAAAGCAAAAGTGAATTACTGGGACCTTATGAAGATAAAAAGCTTCTGCACAGCAAAGGAAACAACCAACAAAACTAAAAGGCAACCAACGGAATGGGAAAAGATATTCGCAAATGACATATCGGACAAAGGGCTAGTATCCAAAATCTATAAAGAGCTCACCAAACTCCACACCCGAAAAACAAATAACCCAGTGAAGAAATGGGCAGAAAACATGAATAGACACTTCTCTAAAGAAGACATCCGGATGGCCGACAGGCACATGAAAAGATGTTCAGCGTCGCTCCTTATCAGGGAAATACAAATCAAAACCACACTCAGGTATCACCTCACGCCAGTCAGAGTGGCCAAAATGAACAAATCAGGAGACTATAGATGCTGGAGAGGATGTGGAGAAACGGGAACCCTCTTGCACTGTTGGTGGGAATGCAAATTGGTGCAGCCGCTCTGGAAAGCAGTGTGGAGGTTCCTCAGAAAATTAAAAATAGACCTACCCTATGACCCAGCAATAGCACTGCTAGGAATTTATCCAAGGGATACAGGAGCACTGATGCATAGGGCCACTTGTACCCCAATGTTCATAGCAGCACTCTCAACAATAGCCAAATTATGGAAAGAGCCTAAATGTCCATCAACTGATGAATGGATAAAGAAATTGTGGTTTATATACACAATGGAATATTACATGGCAATGAGGAAAAAATGAAATATGGCCTTTTGTAGCAACGTGGATGGAACTGGAGAGTGTGATGCTAAGTGAAATAAGCCATACAGAGAAAGACAGATACCATATGGTCTCACTCTTATGTGGATCCTGAGAAACTTAACAGGAACCCATGGGGGAGGGGAAGGAAAAAAAAAAAAAAAGAGGTTAGAATGGGAGAGAGCCAAAGCATAAGAGACTGTTAAAAACTGAGAACAAACTGAGGGTTGATGGGGGGTGGGAGGGAGGAGAGGGTGGGTGATGGGTATTGAGGAGGGCACCTTTTGGGATGAGCACTGGGTGTTGTATGGAAACCAATTTGTCAATAAATTTCAGAAAAAAAAAATAAAATAAAATAAAATAAAATAAAATAAACATTAAAAAAATTAAAGCAAACAAACAAAAAGAAAAAAAAAAAAAAGAAGTCAGAGTGAGCGCTTAGTCTTTAAGGCATGTTCCAGATACTTGCTTTTTTTTTTATTTTAATGTTTATTTATTTTTGAGAGAGAGAAAGACAGACCAGGAATGGGCGAAGGCAGAGAGAAAGGGAGACACAGAATCCGAAGCAGCCTCTAGGCTCTGAGCTGTCAACACAGAGCCTGCACGAGGCTTGAACCGACAAACCATGAGATCATGACCTGAGCCAAAGTCGGATGCTTAACTGACTGAGCCACCCAGGTGCCCATGTTCCACCTACTTTCAAGACAACTGCTACTAAATTGGGGGTGAGAAGGCAGAATAATTAAAATTGTTTCTTCAAAAGCATTTGCATGTAGCAAGCAGATGAGAAGCTTTCTAAATTTTTGAAAGGACATCATAAACCCTAAAATAAAAATATCTTTGATATTTTAAGACAAAATAAACCTCAGACCTCCAACTTTGCAAGAGTGGGATGAGACCCAAGAAAATTGTACCATCCCAGAGAAGAGAATATTCCCCAAGGAACACATAAGATATATCCAAGGATGAAAATGAAAAAGCAAAAATCTCAGACACTGTAGATACCAGAAATGTTACAATAGGCAAATGACTCCTCCTAGATACTAAAGGCTCAAATCAAGACACCTTTTTCCATCCCCAGGGTAGGAGACCTTTATAATATTTGCCCAGTGGGGTTTCAGAATTCCTGGAGGGTAGCAATCTGTGTATCTCTTGTTTGTTTCCTTTATGAATGGATTTCTGATTGTGGTTATCCTGTCCCTGTTCCTCTGCCAATTATTGGAATTGTCCTTTTAGCCAACAGGTCTGTGAATGAAGAGGAAGAAGCCACACTGTATCTAATGAAGACTAGTAAGTTTCTCCTGGAAAGCCTGTTATTTGTTCTGGGTTCAGTCAGTGAAAGAGATCTGGGATTGTCTCTAATGGGAATGGGATAAGTATAGTCTATGTGGTTAAGAAGAGATGAAAGGACTGACTGTAGTAGAGGCAGTGGTCCCCAGGTATTATATGTACTTCCTAAAATTTATCAGCCTATCTTGCCAGTATTTTGGTGGCAGCCCACATGACTAATTCTAGCCAGTGGACTTCAGAAGTGACACTTCTCACTGAACCAAGTTCTGAACTGGGGCAGTTTAGACCTGGGATGTGTCCTCTATTCCTTTCCTATGTCTTGGCAATATGAGAGGCAGTCAAGCCATAACAACCTTTCAAATGAAATAGTCAGAAAATCAAAGAGGGTTATACTACATATATTGGACTTTATTATACGGTAGTCCTCTGAGATTTGGATTAAAACTGGTAACACATCATAGCCTAAGCTACGCTAATTATGAGAAGGCCCAACAAATCTGTATTTCAACCCTCTACACTACCAAACTTTCTCCTCTTCCAGCTATCTCTGGTTCAATAAGTAGAATTTGCCCTCTTTTTCCTAGTTGCTTGGAACAAAATCTTTGGAGTCACTCTTGACACCTTCCGTCATTTTTTAATACAACCTACGTGTAATCCTACAAGAAATTTTGTTGGCTTCTTTGTTGAAAATATAGCCAAAGAATAAGACCCCTCCTTATCAATTCACTATTGCCAAACCGAATCCAAGCTGCTACCACTAAATTATTTTTATTAAAGTTTTCTCTGCTTCTACCTTTGCCCATCTTTTGCAGTGTGATCTCCACAAAGCATCAAGAGTGGTTGTACTGAAAATTATCTCGTATCACTCTTGAGCTCAAACTTTCCAGTGATGTCCCACATGATACCTAGTAAAAGCCGAAGTCCTTAAAACTCCAGAAGGTTCTACTACCATCTCCTTCAGGTTCACTGGCTGAGTCACTTAGCAGGGGGGTTATTTTCAGCATATAATTTAATCCCTCTGAGATGTAATTTCCTCATCTATAAAATAGGCATAGTAATAGCTACCTGATGTTTATGAAGAGAATAAAATAATAATTATAGCATTGATCAAAACCATAAAAAACAAGTTAAGTTTACATAGTACTTACTATTTGCTAGGCATTATTCTAAATTCCTTTCATATATTACTCATCAAGTCCCCCCAACAATCTCATAAAGATACTTAGGATTATAATTTGCATTTGGGGCAAAGAAAATAAGGCACAGGAAGTTAGATAATTGCACAAGTTCAAGCAGGTAGAAAATGGTCAATATTAACTTGAACCCAGGCAGTGTAGCTCTAGTGCTTATGTATTAACCACAATATTTTGAGATACGAAAATATAAAATATAATATGCTAAGTGTTTAAATAATACCAGTGTCTCCTTTTCCCCCTTAGTAGCAATTGTGACATAAGTTTATGTACAAGTTAAAGACAAATCTGGGAAGAGAGACAAGTGTAAATAAAACAAGTTTTAGGAAGGCTCACATCACTCTATGAATGGAAAAACATACATACAAGTTTTTCAAATATAATAACTAATTCAGCAAGAAACAAGAATTTCCCAAGAAATATTATAAATAGTAAGAGGGATCCAAAAGACAAATCCTCCTAAAATTAAATGTTATGAATCAAGCCTTGAACCAAACATTAGAGCAATGACTTTAATAAAGATGTTCTAAAATTCTGGATTAACTTGAAACTTGATTGTTCCCTTTTGTGATTCTCCTATCTCCAGTGTTTAAGCAAAACAGTAAAGGTAAGTCACAATTTTAAACAATAAGGGCCTATTTTACTTAAACCTAGAACCTATGACCTTGCGACACACTGCTATAAACACCACAGAACTCAGATACATTCATATGGGAACGTTTTCACTGGAATCTTTTTTAAAAATATGAGCCTCGGAGGTGCCTGGGTGGCTCAGTAGGAGAAGTGTCTGACTTCGGCTTAGGTCATGATCTTATTGTCTGTGAGTTTGAGCCCCACCCATATCAGGCTCTGCACTGCTAGTGCTGAGAATCCAGATTTTATCTCAAGATCATTTCAGCTTTAGTTTTGGTTTGGTTTTCTTTTCTTTTTTGTTTTTTTTGTTTTTTTTTTTCCCAAGTGGAATTTGACTATTTGGGATTCTCACTCTCTTCTCTCTCTCTTCCCCTCCCCCACTCTTGCTTTCCCTCTCTCAAAATAAATAAACTTAAAAAATAAAATAAAATAAAATAAAATAAAATAAAATAAAATAAAATAGGGGCGCCTGGGTGTCTCAGTTAGCTGAGAACCCAACTTCAGCTCAGGTCATGATCTACAGTTCATGGGTTCAAGTTCTGTGTAGGACTCTGTCCTGACAGCTCAGAACCTGGAGCCTGCTTTAGAGTCTGTGTCTCCCTCTCTCTCGGCCCCTTCCCCCACTCCTGTTCTGTCTCTCTCTCTCTCTCCCTCTCTCAAAAATAAATAAACATTAAATCTGTTTAAAAAATAAATAAAATAAAAAATAAAGATATGAGCCTTGATCTTGAGCACCACCATAGGATTAAGAAATATCAAGTTACTCTCTTTCTTCTTAGTAAAAATTGCAAAACTCATCTTTCAGATGTCAATTTTAAAAATTTGAAATGAAAATTTACCTCGCTTATTGGGATGGGAAGAAGATAGACCACCTATAGCATAGGATATCTCCGAATCTTTGGCCTCTGCGAGCTGCTCTTTTAGATTTTCTAGCTGTTAAAAATCAAACATAAAAATTATTCATCTTTAATTAGAATGATGCTATTTTCTGTTGAAGAAGAGAAAGTATTTGAATAAAACAGGGAAAAGAATAGGAAAAACAGAAGAAAGGGAGAAACGAGAAACAAAGAATTGAAAAGGAGAAAAAGTAATGAAGAAAGTAAACAAAAAGAAACAGGAAAAGTACAAGGAAACTAGTATTTAGAGACTGACTGAGAAAGGTACATGACTCAACAGGACATGAGGAAAAAACAGGTTTATGGTTAAGGAAGTCCACTCTGGGTGTTAATTAATGGGGAGCCTGGAAACACAGCCTGTGTTCCTGGACTCGATTTCATGTCACCTATAATGAGCAGTGCTTTTCAAGGAGCTCCACAGAGTTATGTAAATGTTTGGATTTCCTGAAATATTTCTCCTTTCCAGCAGGAAGGGAGAAGTATTTTGAGGCCTTAGGGTTTTTACCCAGAATTAAACCCATGTTCATTTTTAGCAAGCTTTCTGATTGTCTACACCCTGAAGATCTAACTCTGACTAAAGTAGAGTTCAGCCTGGCTACTGAGAGTGTCCATGTCTGACCCGTCTAGAATAATGGGACACAATTCTCTCTCCCAAAGAGCCACATGGTTCGCATAATAATGGATTTGCATGCATGTTTGTGAAAAAAGTTTTGAAATCATCGAATCTGGTGATTTTCACATTTTCTTTACAGCATGTCAAGGAGTTGGGGAAAAGGCTGCTAAGGGTCTCCCTCTCGGGAGGCTGAGAGCGGGTTCAAAGAGGTGACCCTTCAGGCGCCCAACCAGGTGCTTTAAACAGAACAGCTCCACCTTCGTATGCAACCGAATGAATTGGATATAAGACCGTATCCAATTTATTTGGGAAAAAATATTTCCACTTTTTTTTTTCTTCTTTTTTTTTTCAACGTTTTTTTTTTTTTTTATTTATTTATTTTTGGGACAGAGAGAGATAGAGCATGAACGGGGGAGGGGCAGAGGGAGAGGGAGACAAGAATCAGAAACAGGCTCCAGGCTCCCAGCCATCAGCTGAGAGCCTGATGCGGGGCTCGAACTCACAGACCGCGAGATCGTGACCTGGCTGAAGTCGGACGCTTAACCGACTGCGCCACCCAGGCCCCCCAAAAATATTTCCACTTTTAAAAATAATAATACATTTTGAAAATCACCAATCTAGGTATAGCCTCCTATTTTATAGATGAGGAGATTTAGATCCAGAGAATTTTAGTTTCTTTCGTCTCATAACAATTGGAGAGCTGGGACGAGAATCCAGATTTTATCTCAAGATCATTTCAGCTTTAGTTTTGTTTTGGTTTTCTTTTCTTTCTTGTTTTTTTTTCCCCCAAGTGGAATTTGACTATTTTTTTTTTCTAATGAATTACTTTACTTTTTCTCTAGCAGGAATAAAAAAAATTACGGTATCATACCAATAATTTTTCAAACTGTGCCCAAAGATAAATGCCTTCTAATTATTATTAAAATTGAAATGTAAGTATTTCACACTCTCACCTGGTTAAGTTCTTCCAATTTGCCAGTCAGTTCTGTATCTGCAAGACACATTTGTTACATGAAAACTTTCATGGCCAATAATAGATTCATCCCAATTCACATATTTGGGATCTTATGTGGAAGGCAAAGGTCTTTTGCATAAGATTTGAGACCACCCACCATCCCTAATATAAGACCCAAATATTTTCTCAATGCCTGACATATTGAATTGCAACCAGTTATGTCATGAAAAAATACCTGATTTCTTGTAATAAGCACAAAACTTTCTAAAACAGACCATAGTTCTAACAAGGACTATTATTTAGAAGTAAATTATTCTACTAACATGAGGAAATTTTATGAAACAATAGTAAGTGAAAAAAAGTGGGACACAAACATCTATACAATTCATTCATGAAAGAAATTCCCAGAATATTAATATTAGCTCTCTCTGGGTTTTACAGTTTGAGTATGAATTTTTCTTTTTTATAATTTCATACATTTTCTTCAATGAGAATATCTTATTTCTAATTTTAAAACCCTGTATTTTTAAAGTATTCATTAAGATATTGTTATAGTCAGCACATTGTCCCATGACTAGATTTTTTTTTTTAGAGGATCAGATGTTTTTGGAGAGTGTAACACATTGACATATTCTCACATTTTCTCTTAGGCTAGACTTGCTAAGTTTCTGACAGTATTTGTCATTTCTTGGAGAAAACTCTAATGCATAATTGTAAATTAGATTCTGCTGATCTTCAAAGAAAAAAATGTCAGTCGGTGTGCCTAAATTTCCCAGTGGTCTCTACTCCAATTGTTTCCCACATGGAGAGAATTTCATTGCAAATGTGCTAACTTAACTGCCATTAAAATGCAGTTAATTTGTGAAACTTCTAATGAAAACCTGGGAACAGATTTGAAGCATTTAGTAAAAGAAAATATTAACTGTATGAGTGAGAAGTCGCAGAGATGAGAATATGACTAAAGATAACTATTTTGTAAATAGATGGTTACTGATCCCATTAGGACCCTCTAATTGAAGAAAATAGGATTTTAATATTTTTGAATAATGCCATTGCTTTATCATGAATATGAAATAATAAGACACACTTAAGCTGTCATTGCAGCATGAAAAGGAGTAGTTATTACTTTACTACAAATTAACATTGAGAAAGAGCAGGTCAGAAGACAGAATAAATTCCTAACTTACCAATGCTAGAAGGTCTTTGGAAATCAAAATTTTTATTCAGTAGAGCCAGCAATAGTTCTTCGTGGTTTGCATCTTCTTTATCTGGAAACAATTCATTTCCTGTAATAATCATCCCAATGTAATGAAGCCTCCATTTTCGATCTGTGTCACCGAAAACACTTTTAATTAAATACATTTTATAGCTATCAATGCATATACTCACCAAAAAAAGTTCTGTGGACAAAGGTGTGTAACCCAAAAAGAAGGGCTGTTTCAAAAATCATTGAATGTATAGGAGCAAAGAGAGATTATGAGAGAGGGAGAGAGAAGAGGAGAGACAGTATGTCTGAAACGTGACACCCTAAAATTTACCTGCTAAATTTGGGTAGTAGGTAAATTTGGGTAGTAGAATCGCAGGTAAATTTCTTATTTTTTATCTGTGTTGTTGAAATTTTCTACTCTTGTGTTTAATATGAAAAATATAAAAGTTATTTTTTTAAGTTTATTTATTTATTTTGAGAGAAAGAGGAAGAAAGAGAAGGCAGGGGAGGGGTAGAGAGAGACAGAAAGAGAATCCCAAGCAGGCTCCATGCTGTCAGTGCAGAGCCTGATGGGGGCTTGAACTCACAAACTGTGAGATCATGACCTGAGCTGAGATCACGAGTTGGATCCTTAACCAACTGAGCCACCCAGGTGCCCCAAAAATTTTTTAAAGAAAAAAATAAACAATATTTGATTTTAAGATTCTATGTGCTATGCACATTTAAATATGAGCCATTTTGTGTTCTGGAGATTGCCTTTAAACCATTCAAGGAAATCTTATGGAAAAGGTGATATGAAGTCTCCTTTCTCCATATTGACATCTTTCCATCTTTGCCAATTTACCTCCCAGCCCATTCATTGATCAGATGCTCAACTCTTTCAACACCTTAAAAGCAAAATATCACCCAATTTTTTGTAAATATTTTTATTCTGAAGTAGAAATCAGGATAATAACCTTTACTCAAGGTATAAGACATGAAGACTCAACAAGATATCTATCAACAAGTAATGCAATTGAAGTAACAACTAGTATATTACAAACAAAATGAACTTTTGTGATGTGGCTTGAAAAGCCAAACTTTTGTCCAGAACTTCTGTGGGATCATGCTCCCCACTTGCTAGCTCCTCATTCTAGCTGACAGCTTGAACAGAAGCTAGATTCATTGAGTCTGAAGTTTAGAAGTGAGAACATTGTGGTTTTAGCTACAGAAATGGCCCGTAATTTAACTATATTATTCTGTTTAATCATCTTTCTTGTGTCTACAAAATGTTAATTGATTAACTCAAACAATTAAGAGGTTAATAAAATGAATGAGAGAGACTTGATGAGGAAGCAAATGGATGACGTGGGACAGGTGACAGCATCATTTTTACATTGACCAAACATAGTTTATGGATGCTCAACTCTTCAATTTCCTTTACTTCATAAACATAGAAATTATCTGTAACATTTTTTCTACTGATTAATTAAAAAATTAATACAGTATCAATGGAAATTTGTTCAACATCAATGATATGAAGACCCTCAGACATAGTTTAGTTTAAAATGTGACCATGTAATAACGTCATTGTTATTACAGTTGTTCATCAAAATGTTAAATTACAATCTACAATCTTTAAAATATTTTTCTTAGAAAAAGAAATAGGGTACATATTATAGCCAGATGACAATGACTACTTATTTTAGAACTGTGATAAGAGAAACCAATTCATTGCCTTAAACTTAGAGAATGTATAAGACCAGGAGGAGGTAACAAGGAAAGTGTAGAGCTGAAGCTTTTAGGAACTTAATTACTAATCCACTTCTGCATATTTAAGTGGGACATTTTTCACAAAAGAAATTGAATAAATTTGCCTCTCTTTACTACTTTTGTTTCCAGTGGTTACACTTGCATAACTCTCCTCAGAAATTCTTGTCAGTACCTTTAAAGACAACCATGGTTTACAGGAATCCCTGAAGAAAAAGTTTCTTCAAGAAATTTTTTAAAAATATTTTTTATATTTCTAAAGTTAAGATATTGTCTTAGAAATATAATTGAAAATAAGTCTTTTTTCTTTTTTTCATTTTTAGTTTTAAAACAGATACAGCTTTAAAAGAAAACAATTACAAATACTTTTAATATGCTTTTGTCTTTGAACTAAAAGTTAGTATGACAAGGGAAATGCTTGAATAAAAAATACCTGAGTGTAGGTGAACCCTTAGCACAAAGGATGACAAAGTTATCCAGACATGACAGAGTGAAGGCTTTTGCAAATACACAGATAATACTGGTTCATTGCTACTTAAGATACTGAATTTTTTTAATTTTTTTAATATTTTTTCATTTTTGAGAGACAGAGAGAGAGCATGAGCGGGGGAACGGCAAAGAGAGAGGGAGACACAGAATCCAAAAATGGCTCCAGGCTCAGAGCTGTCAGCACAGAGCCCAATGCAGGGCTGGAACTCATGAACCATGAGATCAAGACCTGACCCAAAGTTGGGTGCTTCAATGACTGAGCCACCCAGGCACCCTTTAAAGATACTGAATCTTAAAGGTTTCATTGTCTCCTCACTTTTCACTCAAATTTGAAGCTTCTCACTATATATAGACAAGAAATTTTACCAGAAAGAAATATGGAAATCCCCAAAATGATAAAATACAAAACAATTAATAAATTTTCCAGTATTCTTGGTCTTGATATTCACTCTTCATCATTTTGTGGTAGGCAGTTTGCCCCGTGTCAGGTTTATCCATTGAACCATGCATTTCTATAGCTCCAACCAAATGACAGCTGGCAGATTGTGTCATTTGTCTTGGACATTGTCTAACACAGAAAGAGCGGGATGGTAACCCCCAAAAATGCTTATTTGAACAATGTGTTCAAGGACATAAGTCAAACCTTTGGCTGCTTTGAAATACGTGTATATGGAGAGAGACTCTAATCATAGACAATTTAGATCAGAAAATAACCCTACTAGTAACGTAATCTTCTCTGTTTATATACAATAAAATAAATCCAAGGGAGTACCAGAGAGAAAAACCTTTCCAATATGCTGCCAGTGATGTATGCATATCACTGTGTGGTATTCTGGGGTCAGAGGTGTTATTTAACTTTAACCTAGCAAAATACTTTAGTTTGATTTTTCTGTATTCCACATCCACATGAAATCAGAAGTTACATTTACCACCAACATCCTAATTTTGCAAAGTCCTCAGTGAATGGTCTCATTTTTCCTCATTTACATTGTGTTAAGAACATTGAAAATACCATCATTTCACAGGAAGAACAAAGGATGCCTATCATGTGCAATGATTTTGATTGGCCAAAGACTAAATGTGAGCTATGGATAAAATCCAGACTCTTTTGATTCCCAACCTTATATCTAGGTCTCTAAGACAACTTATTTTTCATGGGAAAATCCCAATAAATAAATAACAAGGATTTATGCAATTTTATTTTCACTACCAAAAGAACTGCTCTCTCATTGACTTTTAAAACCACATTGGAAGCAACATGGTCTAGTAAAATTGAACTTGATCCCAAAGGGAGAAACTTGATCCCTCTTCTCAACCAAGTATCATGTAAATAAAATGTATTCTATCCTGTTTTGGTTCCCCTATGTAAGACAAAGTTAAAGGCTCTTTCCTTCCCAGCAAGGAGTTCAGTTAGATGATAGATAACCTCAAAATTTCAATCTGGAAGGAAAATTAGAGAGCACTATTGTAAATTACTATTTTCCAAACATAAAGAAATATATAAAAGTTTCAAGGAGGTTGTTTGCCTAATAAATCAACATTACATTTAGCCCTACTGATTCTCAGATGAAGAGCTATTTCCAGTACAAAATGCATTGAAAATTTTAAAGAAAAATCAATACAAGTTACAATATTACAAGAGCAAAAATTTATTTTCTCCAACTTTCTCATGGTACAAATTTTTGATGTCATAGATTAAATTATTTCATTTAATGTAAGTACTCTATGTTAGAAATCTGATAAATACAGTCAATGCATAATGTGGATTTAGCATCGTCTTCCTGAAAATACTATGTAGATTTCCCCATGCATTATTATTTCCAAATCTCTGCAAACACAAATTTCCATCCTAATGTGCTTTTATCTAAGTCATTCTCCTTTCATTAGCAACTTACTTATAATCTCGTAGGTTAAAAATATTATTTTGCTTTCCCCAGATTCACTTTAAAATATGCACATATTAAAAAATAAAATAAAATATGCACATATTAAAAAATAAAATAAAATATGCACATATTAAAAAATAAAATAAAATATGCACATATTAGGTAATTGATTGTATTACTACTTATACATTCACTATCTTTGGTCATAGAACAGAAGTGAGAAAAAAGGTGCCCCATGATTAGATAAAAAAATTAGGTGTAGTCAAAATAAATTTAGTACAATGTTGGTTAAAATTAATTTACTTGAGAAGAACAGCATCACGGATTACATGTAATCTAAAACAGCAACTTCTGAAAAGATGTTTGATGATTAATAATACTAACGCCTTAACATATTATTTTGATAATGGCAGAGAACTCAAGGCAATGCAAACAGAAAGATAAGGATTATTTACCCATCTGTAGGATTTTAGATTCATGTGTACATACCTTGGGTAAGATATGGCCGTCCATGCACCAATTCGAAAAATATCATTACAGATAACAAAGTTAGGAGTCCAAAGCAAAGAGTGGTTGAAAGGATCTTGTTCATGTTAAAAAATCTTCTTTGTGCTAGCAGAGAAACTGACTATCCAGGTCAAGATGAATACTTCAGTGGCTCTGGAATGCTGCAGAGATCACTTTTAAAAGGTGACAAGTGTGCTTCAACTACAGATGATCTGGACAAAGAAAAAAACTTATAAAATGTAATGCATTCTGTCGACATGATTCACTACTTGGAGAAGTGACAGGTTTGCTACTCAGTCAATGACAGGAAGAACCCAATCGATATATCTCATACCTGCCCATTTCACTAAAAGCAGGCATTCCTATGCATGCCCACGCACTTCAGACACAGGCACAAGCATAGAGCGAAAATTGGCAATTGAACCTGTTGGCTCAATTTTCATAACAATCAAATGGGAACAATGCCTTTCATTTGACCAAATTAGAGCCCCCTACCCCTCCTTCCCCCCTCCCCACCCCAGGTCTCCCTGATAGCCCATGTTATTTGCAACCATCACTTCATTTTTAACCAACCAAATAGATTTGAGTTGGGAAGAGCTCAAATTGGAAATGAATCATAATGGGAACATTAATGTCTTACTGCACTAAAGAAGGATGGTTTCATTTTGCTGCAACCAGCACTTCTAAAGATTAAAGCTAAATCTAATTAATTCAAAGTTGGCAAATGTCCCATCAATTACACTCTTTAATACTTGCTTTAATTGTAATGGTTTTCTTTTTAAGTCGAAGTCTTTCAGTACATCCACAATTCCAGTTTTATGGCTCCAAAGATGTGCTAATGACCTCTGGCCTTGACACTTACTTCTTCTGTCAGGAGAACTCTAGATGCATTAGCTCTAAAACTGACTCCGTTCCCTGTGCACAAATGGCAGCATGAGATGATGTGAAAGAAGGGCAATGGCCCATCTTTTCACTAACCCATTGCCTTAATAAATTCCCTAAATAAAGTCTCAACTACTTAGTTTGATATTCAGCCTTGTTTTTCTTTCACAGGCTCATTTCCACTATATGTCTGAGCACCAGTCACAGTAAGTTTTCAATCCCTGAACACACCTGGCACTTCCTCACTTCAGAGTTTGCTGACAAATTTCTATCTACCTGGACTCCTTCATTCCACTGCCATTTTACCTGTTCATTCCTTAGGTATCCTATCAAATGCCACCAGCTCTATTCAGTCTTTTGGGTCTGTCTCTCTCTTTTGCTTTCAGACATAGATTTTGTTTTTTTGTTTGTTTTGTTTTGTTTTGTTTTGTTTTTACCTCCTTTGGACTTTCATAAGACTGCTTAGATATCTATCATCACTCCAAATCCATTCTTCATTTCATTACAGTTACGTGTTTTGTGTCTGCCTCCACTATTAAATTGTGACTACTTTGAGAGCAGTTATGGTCATAGATGTTTCTGTCCTGATTTGCAAATATTGGAGTGATTCAAAGGAAAAATAAGTGAAAACATATTTCATTTGTGAGTAAAGAGCAACTGAAATATATGGAAATTTAAAGGCAAAATTGGATAATGCTCTTAAACTTTATATCTAGGTATAAAGCTAACTGACAGAATACAATACTTGCAGCTCCTTAAGTTTCTGTTCTCTCTTTAGCCTAAAAATTCAAGAACAATGTCTTTGAAACTTGATCCTTAAAGTTTTTCATACCATAGTGTTTCAAAATCTGTCATTCAAATATACCTTGATGCCATTTACCATTATTTATTTACTAGGTTATTTGGATTAGCTTTTTAAGCTCTAATTTAAAAAAAAAAGTACATCAGTATAGAAAACGTAAAATCAGTATTACTTAATGGACAAAAAAATATACAACATGATGAAAAATAGTATAATTGCAAGAAATTATTACAGAAAAGAATAAAGAGGCACCTGCGAGGCTCAGTCAGTTAAGCATTCGACTCTTGGTTTCAGTTCAGGTCATGATCTCATGGTTCGTGGATTCAAGCCCATCAAGCTCTGTGCTGACAGTGTGGAGCCTGCTTGGGATTCTCTGTTTCCTTCTCTCCCTGCCTCTCTCTCTCTCTCTCTCTCTCTCTCCAAAAATTAATAAATAAATATTTTTTTAAAAAAAGAAAAGAGTAGGGGCGCCTGGGTGGCGCAGTCGGTTAAGCGTCTGACTTCAGCCAGGTCACGATCTCGCGGTCCAGAAGTTCGAGCCCCGCGTCAGGCTCTGGGCCGATGGCTCAGAGCCTGGAGCCTGTTTCCGATTCTGTGTCTCCCTCCCTCTCTGCCCCTCCCCCGTTCATGCTCTGTCTCTCTCTGTCCCAAAAATAAAATAAACGTTGAAAAAAAATATATTAAAAAAAAAGAAAAGAGTAAAAAATATACAATATACTGATAATAAACCTTATCATTCCTATATAATATATTGATAATAAATTTCATAATCCAAAATGAAGACCCGGCAATAAATAACAAATGAAATGGCAAGTTAAATATGAGTCAATATTAAAGACATGTTCAGTTCATGGTTCCTTAATTTTAAAAAATGTTTTTAAATGTAAATAAAATTTTTGGATTTTTAAAAATTTTGATGTTAAACAGCAGGTCAAGGAACCCCAATTCCTATGGGGTTTGCCTACTTAAAAGAGGCAAATTAACTGCCTTCTCTGATAAGGTTGGGTACTGATGACTCATTTCTAAACAAAATGTTATGCATTACTTTTGTTCTACAAACATTTGTTTCGGGAAATCCGAGGCAATCTCCTGAATCTTCTGTCATATTTTAGCTGATGTTGGCAAAGTGATGAAAAATAAGTGCCTTATCCATGACCCTTCCATCTACTTTGGGGAAAAAGCTCACAAAGACCAAAATATTTTACTAAATTCTTTTCGTGATTATATATATGTATATATATGTGTGTGTGTGTGTGTGTGTGTGTATATATATATATTTATATATATATATAGTGTATAATCTAATTAATTGTTCAAATAAAAACAAATTTTCACTAGTGATTGTATTAAACAAATAAATGAAGTTAGATTATTTGTTTCTGGAGCTGTTAGTATATACACAATAATAATACATAACAAGGTTATTGTTGCCACTTACTGAGTAATCACCCCATGACAGGCCCTATTCTAAACGTTTCACATATAGTATCTTATTTAATTCCTATATCAGTCCCTCAAAAATTATAAAGTTGTTTTGATTTTTCACCTTTTACAACAAAGGAAAAGTTATGGAGCCAAAAGGAAACCTAAATCTACTGCAGAGCCCCACTCTTAACCCACATTGTCTCTTGTCCTCAATTAGGAAAACAGAAATGTAAAATGATCGGTTCCAATAAGAGAGATCCCAATTTTAAGGGACACTTACAGCATTTTGCTTCAAATTTTCAAGAGCAATTTTATTTTGATCAATTAGTCTGTATTTCAGTTATAGCTTCTAAATAACATTTCAATTCTGTCAGTGAAGACATTGTCGAAATATATTATAATTTATAGATAACTCTAAGAATCATTTACATCTTAACTATTTCTCATAATGAGTGACAGGAAAAGCACAGATAATCAAGGTCCATATGGTGACTCAAACACATTTGAATAATTACTTTCTGACTCTATTAAACAATTGGGCTTTTTTTCCAGTAAGTAAAAAATTTAAGCAGTTTTATTTGGACTTCCCTCTGACCCTGTGATTTCTTAGTAGAATTTTTTTAATGTTTTCTTTTTTTTTTTTTAACTTTTATTTATTTTTGAGAAACAGAGAGAGACAGAGCTCAAACAAGGGAGGGGCAGAGAATGAGGGAGACACAGAATCTGAAGAAGGCTCCAGGCTCCGAGCTGTCAGCACAGAGACTGACACAGAACTCGAACCCATGAACTGTAGATCATGACCTGAGCCAAAGTCATATGCTTAACCGACTATGCCACCCAGGAGCCCCTCTTAGTAGAATTTTTAACACGAAGTTAAATGAGTGGAAAAAAAGCAGCAGACAAAAAGAAGGCAAAAGTAGAGGCTCTGGCATTCTGGCAAGAATGTGCATGGATATTTTTTTCATTTAAAAGAGTTCAGAAAGTCTTTATTTTTTCAGAATAAAGTAGAAATGTTTATTCAAATACCTTGGCAACTTTTAAAATTGGGTTGTCTTTTTATTACAATATTATTATTAACTTATTACCATTATTAATTTATTATTCTTATTATAATAAATTATTTAGGATTATATATTAAGAGTTCTTTATGTTGTGGATGTCAGTCCCTTATCCAATATATAATTTGCAAATATATTTCCTCTTTCTGTGGATTGTTTTTTCACATTCTTGATAATGTCCTTTGAAGCACAGTTTTTATTTGAATAAAGCCCAGTTTGTTTATTTTTTCTGTGTGTATGTGTGTGTGTGTGTGTGTGTGCGTGTGTGTGTATTTTTAGTATATTTAAGAAAATGTGGCCTAATCCAAAGTCATGAAGACTCATGCCCATGTTTTCTTTTAGAGTTTTATGGTTTTAGCTCTAAATGTAGGCCTTTGACCCCATTTTGCTTTAAATTTTGTATATGGTATGAGGTAGGGGTTCAACTTTATTCTTTTATATATAGATACCTAGTTGTCCCAGCACCATTTGTTGATATGTGGTTTTATTTATCGTCTCTCAATTCTATTCTATTGATCGGTTTTTCTAACCTTAAATCACCACCATACTATCTTTTTTTTTTTGGTTAGATTTTATTTTTAAATAATCTCTACACCCAACGTGGGGCTCAAACTTACAACCCTGAGATCAAGAGTTGCATGCTTTAACCAACTGAGTCAGCCAGGTGCCCCCACATATTAGCTTATTTAATGTAGCTTTGTAGTAAGTTTCAAAATGAAGAAGTGTGAGATTTCCAACTGTGTCCTTTTTCTGGATCTCTTTCATTTTCACATAAATTTTAGAATTAGCTTGCCAATTTCTGTAAAAAGGGCAATTGGGATTTTGATAAGAATTACATTGAATTGGTGGATCAATTTGAGAAATTTCACCATTTTTAAAATATTAAGTCTTCCATATGGTCTCTCTGACTGTTGAGGTCTTTCATGTCTTTCAAAGCTGTCCTGTAGTTTTCAGGGAACACGTCTTACACTAATTTTGTTCAATTTACTCCTAAATGTTTTCTCTTCTTGATGGTATAATAAATGGAATTGTTTTCTTAATTTAACTTTCACATTGTTCATTGCCAGGGTATGAAAATACAATTGATTTTTGTACGTTGATCTTGTTTCTTGAAACCTTCCTGACTTCATTTATTAGCTCTAACCTTTTGTTGGTTTTTGGTTTTTTTAAGATTCCTTAGCATTTTCTATATAGAAGATCATGTCATCCATAAACATAGTTTTATTCTCTCCTGTCCACTCTAGGTTTCTTTTATTTCTTTTCTGTGTCAATCGTTCTGGCTACAGCCTCCAGAGCAATGTTTAGTAGAAATGGTGAGAGTAGACCTACTTACCTTGTTCCTGATCTGAGGGAGGATGGATTTCAAACTTTTACCTTAAGTACAATATTATTTCTAGATGTTTTTTGCAGATGCCCTTTACAAGATTAAGGAAATTCCTTCAATTCCTAGCTTGTTGAATATTTTTATTATAAAAGGGTATTGGATTATGTCAATTTTTTTTCCTCCTTTATTGAGCTGATCATGTGATTTTGTCCTTTATGCATGATGTATTGCACGGATTGACTTATAAGTTAAATAAACCTTGTATTTCTGGGATAAATCCCATTTCGTGTATGACCCTTAGTAAATGTTACTAGATTCAGTTTGCTAGTATTTTGTTGAAAGCTTTTGCATCTGTATTTATAAGGGATATTGTTCTGTAATTTTCTTATTATTTCATTGTCTAGCTTTGGTATCAGGATAATACTGGCATCATAGAATGAACTGATTCTCTCCTCTTTTATTTTTTGAAGAGTTTGTAAGGATTGGTATTTATTCTCCTTTAAATGTTTTGTGGAATTTAACAGTGAAATCATTTGGTTTTTGCCTTTTATTTGTGGGAAGTTATTGAAGTACTAATTCAATCTTATTTGTATAGATCTATTCTACCTCTTGATTTTATTTTGGTAGTTTGTGTCTTCCTAGGAATTTGTCCATTTCATGTAGATAATCTAATTTTTGGCATATAATTGTTCATAGTATTCCTTTGTACACCTTTAAAAATTTTTTTTAATGTTTATTATTTATTTTTGAGAGAGATAGAGAGACAGAGTACAAGCAGGAGAGCGGCAGAGAGAGAGGGAGACACAGAATCTAAAGCAGGTTCCAGGCTCCGAGCTGCCAGCACAGAGCCCAACGTGGGGCTCAAACCCATGAGCCATGAGATCATGATCTGAGCCAAAGTCAGACGTCCAACTGACTGAACCCCTCAGGCGCCCCATATACACCATTTTATTTCCTTAGGTTTGCAGTAATATCCCCAAGCTGTTAAATGTGATTATTTATCTTTTAATATAGAAATAAAACATTGAGATTTTGTCACTTCTTTATTAAGAAGAACCATGAGATATAGAGACATCTCTGGCAGAATCCAGGGGAAAGTAATAGTAATAAAACATACACACTTAACATTGAACACCAGCAAGAAGTAACATCCATAAAGGGCTTTAAACCAATAGACAGGCAAGGCAGCAGAAATTTCCAGACATAGATACACTGTGATATGGGAGCTTACTGTTTTTAAGTAGCACTTTTGATAACTGTTGAAAAGCATGGAAGGTGTCTGAGTAGAAGTAAATAGGGGACTAGATTCTGGTCAGACTGAGGACTTAAAATCAAGGGTCAAATATATGGTTCTTTCCTTGTAGCACATGATGCAAAACAAAACATCATTCAAAAATGTAAGTGAGATAAATCACTGGGCAAGAAATCATATAAAACACAGTCTATGGAAATAGAAAGAGAAAAAAATGGATTAAAAAATCCAGTGTAAGAAAAAAGATTCTCTAAGCCTATAAATGAAAGCAGTAGGAAACCAGACTCTTAGAATTGAGACCAGAGGAAGCAACCGTCAAGAAAAGGGTTTGGGCCTCAGTTTAAAAGGTAGACTCCTTGGCCATCAGGGGTCCTGGGCTATGACAAATGTCTCTAACCTCACCTTCTTCCTTCAGCTACCATGGAGATGGTAGTTGTAAAGATGGTTTATCAGTTGTAAAGTGGTCCATTGGCCACTATCATTTAAACAAACCTTTCTCTCTCTTATCTTAACAACAAATAAACTTTACTAGACTATTCATAACTTCCAACTCCTTCCCTAGTAATCCCTAGTGTCTCTCTCCATCAAGGCCAAACTTCTGGAAATAATTTCCTTCCTCTGGTTCTTTCCCACATATTTACTTCAGCCTGTTTCAATCTTGCTTCTACCTTCCTGTTCCCAGCTCCACGAAATCGCCCTTTCCAAGAACGTCATTGCTGCCAAACCCAAGAGCCGTTTCTGGATCTCCTCTCCCTGTGTATCTTTTTCAGAATCTTCTTGGTTGACCACAGCCTTCTCATTGAAAAACTCCCTGGTTTTCTCCTACTTTGCTAGTCATTCCTTTTCAGTTTCTTTTAACATTTCCTCCTCCTGTGACTTTTGAAAGATGAACTTTGTCAGGGTTTTGTTCTAGATTCTCTTTCCTTATCATGCTTCAATCTCTTCTCTGAAATGCATAACTTTAATCACTACCTACATGCCCGTGACTCCAAAATGTATACCTCTCTCCTTACCTCTCTTTTGAGTACCATACCTGGATTTTTTACAAGGTTCTCAACCATGTCCAAAAGCAAACCCCTCATTTTCACTCCAATGTTTCATGTCTCTTCTAATGTTCACTAACTAAGCAGCATGGCGTTTACCCAGTTATTCATTCAAGAACCCCATTGCTCTCCCTTCCTCCCCATCTTTTTCAGCAAATTGCAAACTTCTGTCATTAAACCACTTAAGTATTTTTCATATCTTTCCATATCTGTCTTTGTTGGCACCTCCCTAGACTAGGAAGCTATCATCTCATTCCTACACTACTAAAATACCATTAATACTAAGTCTCCTTGTACACTCTTGCTCCCCTTTAATCCATTTCCCACAAAGCTTTTAATCTTTGGAAAATGCAAATACCAGTCTGTAATATTCATACTTAAAACCTTTCAACCCTTTTTTGTTACACTTAGGATAAAAATTGAATGTCATGACATAGTCTATAAAGTCCTGCATTATCTGCCTTTACTTACACCTTCAATTTGTCCAGACTCATCTTTCCCTTACCATAGTTCAGCCACTATGATCTTTTAGTTCTTCAGAAATGTCAAGCTACTTTTGCTACAAGGACTTTGTACCTTCAGGGAGGCACACTTCCTTCTCCCCACTTACATACACACACACACACACACACACACACACACACTCCATTTTAAGCCTCAGTTAAAATTGTCACTTCCTCAGAAAAATCTCTCTGATTTTTCCCCACTAGGTAGTTCTGCCTGTCATAGCCTTTCACTGTATGTTTCCTGACTAACCCATGTTTCAACTCTAAAAAAATTACTATGTATGTTTTTGTGCAGTCTGTCCTTATTGCCATGTTCGTATCCTCAGCAACCACAAGAGGTCTGGGTACATAAAAATCCCCAGAAAAATATCTAATGATTAAACAAATGAATAAGTAAGTAGAATAAGAGTCCGTTTGTAGTTCTGTTTGTGCTTGGGTGCCTCCCATTAGTTTGACTACTTCAAATCAGCCTACTAAAGGAAAGAAGGCTCCTGACTATTCTAGACACAGAATATTTCAAGGAAGATGGAAGGACAAAATGTTTCCAAAACAAGGCAGGGCTGAGATTTCCAAAATCAGAGTCTCAGTGCTCAGAGGAAAAGAGGGCAAAAGAGGGCAAAGACTGTCATACTTTTGTTGTTGTTGTTTTTCTCCCAAATAGAGGAAGTAGGTGGCATTGAGCAAGTGAGGTGAAGGGGAACCAAACATGACTTTGATTTAATAGGCAAGTTAACTCATATGTGAACACCTCAATGTTTGTATAGGTCATGGAATGAAGTAATGATGCTTGCTATGCTTGAGAAAGAAAGTCAATATCTATGAGAAAGAACAGTGTTGAAGCCAAGAGATGTCAGAAAAGGAAATTGTCAGGCATCCTGAAGATTCATTTAAGATCTGAATCAAGGCTCTTCCAGAGGAGGATGGGAGAAAAGAACATTTTTCTAGGAGAATCTCTTCAAATGTAACTTCTGTGCCTTTTCTCCTTGTGTGTGACTCTTGGATTTGAACTGCAGATTGAAGGTTTGTCCCTTAGTGGCATCTAACTCATAAAGGTATACATCTGTGTTTGGCCACGTTCCTGACTTTACTCTTGTTAGGAACTAATCTTGGGTTTCCTGTTCGCTCCTCGCTGTCCCTGATTTCAGCTTTCTCCTTTCTCACACTCTGAGAGCTGGTTAGAGCTTGCCTCACTATGTAGTGGAGATAGGAGAATACTTTCAAGAGACCATTCTTTTGTTCACACAATTCCCATTGTCTAGAAGATACTTATCCTTCATTATTCTACTTGGGAAACTCATTAAAAAAGAAAAAGTCTGAGGCCCAAGATTATATTTTCCAATTAAGAATTCCTCCATCTTCTTAGGGCAGAATTAATTGCTTCTTCTTCTGTATACTGAAAGCATAATATAACTTGCATTATGTCACTTATTGCATTCTGTTTGTTACTAAGTAGGTCTGTGTGTCTAGAGTCTCTCTCTAAATCTGAGTTGCTTGAGCACCTGGATAATAATTCCTTTATTGCTCCTTGTAACATATACCTTCTAGCTTGTGGTAGGGGTTAAATGAAAAAAATAGATGGAAATATTTAGCATGGGTCCTGGAACACAGTTTGCAATTGCAAATGCAAATGCATTGCAAATGCTGATTAAAAGGAATAGTAATTCCACCATTGATTATCCTAATTTAAATAGTCTCTACCAAGAAAACTAATTTTAAGAAAGCATTATCATAATAATGCACATAAGGAAACATTTACATTGACATCTAGCCAGGCAAAATGTTCTTTGGTCACCTAGTTAAAAAAAAAAAGTTGACACCTTCTGCCTCTCAATGTAACATTGGTACTTCCAAGTTCTGGGCTTCAGGCTCTCATGTAAAATGTTGAGGTTAATTACATCCGTGATCTCTTCCCCTTGAATATTCTGTGGCAATATTCTGCTGAACACTTCCTCATAACCTATAGTTCTCTATTTATAGCATGTATAACCATCATTATTTTTTTAAGAAAAAAGAAAGGTAATTCAAGATGATTTTTGTATATTTGCACACCCAACATAGTATCTAGCATGATAATAGATCTCACAAAAAATCCATTGATGAATTATGAAAAAAGTCACTGCTTTAACTCAGAATGACTACTCTTTTTCCTCAGTAAATCTATTTTTTGTGTGCATTCGAGTGTATCACTTCCTTTTCTTTCATTTATAGTAGTGACTTCCTGCTTACCCACAATATATAACCTTTCTCTCCTGGATTGAGCCATCTCCTCTTTTTTTAGGTGAATTCCAGCAAGTCATTTTGGGTGGCCAAACATATTTATGAATTTACATAAGCCTTAGTGAAACCAGCAGGAGAATTTGTCTCATTCTAGATGATGGCCTGAACATTTGAATGGAAAACAACAAAGTAATTCAAACATCCTTGGCTTTGCATAATCCATTTTGTTCAGTCCTGGATGATTCACAATGCTACCTTACCCTCCACAAATTTCCTTTCATTTCTCACCACAATATATTTCAAGATTTCACTCTGAGAAAACTTCAATGTTATTAATACATTAAATAATGAATGAAGATAGATATTGAACTATTCAGTTTTATTAACTAAATTCTTGGTGATATTAATACATTTACAGAACTTCAGTCCATAGAGCAGTGCTTTAGGGAGAAGATGCTATTATCATAATGAGATTTCTTCCTCTGACACAAACCATTAGGTGGAGTCAATATTTATGAAGCTTTTATCCTGACTTGTGTAATTTGTAACTCCTGCCTGGGTATGACTTTTCAGCTCAGTTGTTCTTAAGTCCATTAACTACTATAACAGGATGAGCTGAGATTTATTGCCACTACTAGGAGCTTTGCGAAGAGGTGTGGGTTGAGAGGAAAAAAGAGTCCTTGGAAATCAGAGGACACAGAAACAATCAATTTGTTGGCTGCTGAGATTCAGCTCCATAGATAGTTTTAGTATAAGATAACTCCACCAGGCACAACTTACATCCCTTCAACAGATATCCATTCCCTGGAATTTAAGAGGGAAGAATTTAAGACAAGAATTGGATAGTAGTATCTAGGAACACATTCCTTAAAAATAAACCAGCAAACAAACAAACCTCACAGTTAATAACCAAGTACCTGTTTATCCCAAATATTATTACTGTCAGTGAGCTAAGTGATATGAGGGATACAGTCATTCAAGAAGTTGTGTTCCATAATGGAAAGGGCCCATCAATAAGATTCATAATACCTAAATTCAATCTGTGATGCACTACTCATGAATGTCATGACAATTGGCGAGTCCCAATTTCTTTTTCTTTTTCCACATCCAGCATTCTTTTTAGTACTTCAGGCTGATGATACCTCTCAGTACTTCAGTGAGCAGTTGCCTATGGAGTATTATGTACATGACCTAGACTCACATCCAAGCCATTATAGTTCTAATTTTCACTGTAGCAAGACATAGACTAGGATGCACACACTTGTTTAGATGCAGGTTGGTACCAGATCCTTCACTGGAAAAGGATGTATTGAAGAAGAAAGACATGACTGATGGCTTTAAAAGGAAATCTAGGGGTGCCTGGGTGGCTCAGTTGGTTAAACATCCAACTTCAGCTCACATCATGATCTCACGGCTCATGGGTTTGAGCCCCATGTTGGGCTCTGTGCTGACAGTTCAGAACCTGGAGCCTGCTTTGGATTCTGTGTCTCCCTCTCTCTCTGCCCTTCTCCCATTATTATTCTCTAGTTGCCCACAGTGGTAACTTGTTTGATACCATACTGTTTTGGTTTTCTTTCTTTCCCAGCCTCACTGGGTATGGTATCCTCACCAGATATCTTCTGATAAATCTGCCCCAATAAACTACTTGCATTTGAAACCTTGTCTCAAGGTATACCTCAGCAGAAATAAAGTTAAGAAAACCACTGACACAATGTGAATATATTATTTCACACTTCATTTTAACCTCAATATAGAAATTTGCCAAACATAAGGTATGTTTATCTCATTTGTCTTTTCCCTCACTTACCTTGTAAGAAAAAGAACTACAATGCTTTCCAAACATAAAGAGTACAAGTTAACTTCAGAGATAAAATTAACCTACTCACTGATTTCACTGTTTGTAAATTAGACGTAATGATGATGGAACCCTAGCACATTTTACATTTTGCAAACCATCTATTTGTCATGTATTTTGTTAGTTTATATCTATTCTTGTTTTACCCCCCAAAAACTTAAGTCAGAAATATCAACAGCAACCAGTTTCCATATTAGCTTCAGAAATTGCCCAAAGCATCATAGAGATATTGATAATAATACAGAAGGTGTGCCTGGGGGTTCTTCAGCTGCTTGAGCACTGGTCTCCTCTGGTAAGGAGGGGAAATTTCCATGCTTGAGGTTGCTGCAGATTTCCTATTAACTAATTCCCTAAAGAAGCTCTGGTTCACCTCTGGAAGACCTTTCCTCCTCAGCACATGAGGGATGGGCTGCTGACAGGAAGCAGAGTGCACCCCACATAATTAAACGAAGGAGAGATTCCTAGGAATTACGTGACTAGAAAGAATCAGCTATCTCTGCTCCTCAGTTTAATTAGCTAATGAATGCCTGGACAGGCACTAAGTCACTTTACTGATGCAGAATTCTGTTCCTACCACTCTGTGTGAATACAGAATTAAATTCTTGGAACCTGAGCTTCCTTTGAATCCTTCGCTTGACTTTGAAGGTGCTCCATGGACTGGCCTCAACCTACTTCTACAGTCCCCTCACTGACTACAGTTCCATATGCCCTCCATGCTTTTTTTTTTAAGTTTATTTCTTTATTTGAAGAGAGAGTGAGTGAGCATGAGCAGGGGAGGGGCAGAGAGAGAGGGAGAGAGAGAATCACAACCAGGCTCCATGCTTAGCACAGAGCTGGATTCAGGCTTGATCTCATGAACTGTGAGATCATGACCTGAGCTGAGATCAAAGGTCAAACGCTCAAAAGACAAAGCCACCCAAGTACCACATGCCATCCATATTTCTAATACACTGTGTTTTAGCTCAAGTTTTCAAAAAGAAACCCTGAGACAAAATTACATGCTGATGCTTTACTGGAGGTTACTAAAGGGTGGCAGAATATGCCACTTCATGATATTCCATTTTGACATAAGGATTATTTAGAGCTAAAAGACACTTGAAAAACAACAGGTGCAAGAGGGATGCTGTGACTCTTCCTCCTACCTGAAAGCAGGAGATAAAATCCTGAATGGAAGATATCCTTTGGATATCAGGAAAAAACAAACATTCTTATCACTGAGATAAATCTATAAAAACAAACCTTGTTAAACTAACACTTATCTTTCTAATCACTTCTCTACCCAATTAACTACCCTAAGCCCAAACCCATCTGTGTTGTCATATTTTCACAATTTACCACTCTTTGCCCAATTCAGTGTAGATAAGCACTCAAATCTAACTGGTTCTTTGAGTCTTCATTTACTTATGAGGGCTGTCTGTCATGCAAAACTTATGTCAAATACATTTTTTGCTTTTCTCCTATTAATCTGTCTATGCTGATTACATCTCAGTCACAGTCAAAAACCCTGAGAGGGTTAGAGGTACCATTTTGCCTCCCCTACAGCACAAAGAATCACAAGATGAAAAAGAAAAGCAAGGCATGGAAAGAAGGAAACCAAACACAGGGTGATGTGTTTCTGTGCTTGCTATAGTTTCACCTGAAAACATGTGTTTAATTGCTGAGCCCTGCTGGATAAATCTAGACAGACATCGGGGAGTCACTGCACCTTAAAACAGTCTATAGTGAATTGGAAGGGCAAGGAGATTCTCTGTTGCCTCCATCTCATCTCTTGCATCTTTGGTCTACCCCATAGAGGGCTAACGCCCCTGCACTCACTCGCAGTTTCTGTTATTTCCCTCTCTGCCCCAAGGCATCCAGTCGGGATGCTAGAACCTCCTCAACTTCATTGCACCAATAAGCCATTGCACTAGTCTATCCTTGCCCATCAGTATATTATGTAGGTTCTTCTTTTGTTTGTGTTGTGGTTGGATGAACAGAAAGAGTTGGGGCCTCATCACCATGGTAATATCAAGAGCTATTGCTAAAATGTCTATGGCTTAGAAGGAAAGCAAGTGCTAGGCCAGGGATAGAAGCAGAGCTGAGCCACGTGGGTGTGTTCCAAGTGGCAGGGCAGCTGGCAATACAATACAGACCTAACCGTGGAACCCCCTCTTGTACAGGGCTACACTAAAAATGTGAAGCCTCTAAGTCACTTAATTAAAGGGTCTCAATAGTATTCCCAGTTGCTGTAAATGTTGGCTCTAAAATTTGGGGGGACCAACATGTACAATATTGTTTTCTCTTATGTAGAAGTTGCAAAGGGCAATATCAGATTTATTACTTTAAACCAGAGTTTCTCAATCTTGGTATTACTAAGATTTGGGGTTAGAGAATTCCCTGATTGTAAGGGGGCTTTCCTGTGCTTGGTAGGATGTTTAGTTGCTTCCTTTGCCTCTACCCATATCTGTTGTAACCCTGGCTTCAACCCTGGTTTATGGCCCATTTAATGCAACCCTCTCCCACCGATTTTTGAATACCAAAAAATGTCTCCAGACATTGCCAAATGTCTTTTGAAGGCAAAATCATTCCCAGTTAATACTCATTGCTTTTAGGCATGACTTAGTATGCCCCAGATCACCAGACCCTAAGAATATTACCCCTAAATGTTTGTGGGTTTTCTTTACATTCTCTGACATATATGTCTTACCAGAGTATTGAGCACACTCATCACCTCTTGCTTATCAAACCAATCAGAATGATGCCATCTATAGACTTGACCACCGGGATATTCTGCAGAATGTGAGAATGATCACCATGGTCAGGATACCTGAGAATTGAGGTACAGCCGAGGGCAATATTGCAAAAAAAAAGTAGGACAGTAAACATAGCCATGAAAAGGCAAGCTGTATTTGATCCTCTCTGGTAAATGGATCACTAATGTTTAATAACACACCAAATGTCAGAGGCTGGTTAATGTGCTTCAATAAAGATAATGCATCTGCTATTGAGAGTCAATTCTCAGTGGGCATCCCACATTTTTGCATATTGTGTGAGCAGAGGCACTGATTTTCTTCATTCTAGACTACCTTTCAAGGTATGTTTTATACCAAATAGCTTTGGAGGAGGAGGACAGAAAAAGCATCTCCTTTCAGAGCAAATGGTAGGTTCTAGAATAAGAAAAATAATATTTTCCATCAAGGTAAATAAAGGATAGTCTCACTTCCCACTATAAAAGATTCAAGATTACTAGGGTGCCTGGGTGGCTCAGTCTGTTAGGCGTCGGACTTCGGCTCAGGTCATGATCTCAGAGTTTGTGAGTTCAAGCCCTGCACTGGGCTCTGTGCTGGAAGCTTAGAGCCTGGAGCCTGCTTCAAATTCTATGTCTCCCTCTCTGCTCCTCCCCTGCTCATGCTCTCCTTCAAAAATAAGTAAAAACATTAATAAAAAAAATTTTTTTAAAAAAATAAAAGATTCAAGATCAGAAAGCTTGAGATTCCTCTCTTGTAACACACCCCACTGAGTGTGAAAAAACCACCCGGCCCTCTGTGCACCACCCTATGTGAGTTAGGGCCTAAGGAACTGATGTTAAGTGCTGATGTTCAGCCTACTGCTATTTCTGTGAGTAATAAACTTCATTTGTCTCCAACTCAGGAATCTCATGTTTTCTGCCACAATCCATGAAACTGTGGCAGGCTAACTTATTAGCTTGCTAGTGGAGTAAAATCTCAGACTTTTTCCCAGTTCTTGACATCCAATAAAAGTAGTGTTTGGAGTTATAGTTTGGTTAAGGTTACAGGAGTCTCCGTCATCCACTATGATCCAAGTGGGTTTTACAGAGGTTAGAGATAAACTGATGAGGAACATTCTGGTAACTAACTTTGTGGCTTAAGTCTTTGATGGTGGCTCCAATCCCTTCAATTACTTTTGAATGTTCTATTGCTTCTTATTTTCCATTTTGAGGTAGGGGGAGGGCAGTTGCAAACTGCTTCCAGTTGGCACCTCCAGTTGGCTCTTATTCCAAAGGTCAGAGAATCAATGTAAGGGTTCTGTCACCTGTGAAGTGTATCCATCCTTAGTATACATTTGTTGACTCTGGAAATAACCATAGGGTTAGCCTATAGACCCAGTTGGTCAGCTGAGAGACAGACTTGTATCAGAACTATACTTAAAATTAAATATGTTTAAGTAAAGTTAAAAAAACAAAAAGCTGCACTTAACACCTGTCCTCTAGAATATCCCTCTCTCATTAGGGGTCTAATATGGCATTTCAGGCTTCCTACCAGTCAGTTCAAATTGCATATATGTCTTTTAAAAATCACCCAGGACAAAGTGCCTGGGTGGCTCAGTCAGGGAAGCATCGGACCCTTGATTTCCATTCAGGTCATGATCTCATGGTTTGTGAGATCGAGCTCTGCATTGGGCTCTGTGCTGACAGTGTGGAGCTTGCTTGGAATTCTCTCTCTCCCTCTCTCTGCTTCTCTCTCTCTCTCTCTCTCTCTCTGTCTCTAAAAATAAATAAATAAACATTAAAAAAAATCACCCATGACAAGTTGTCTTGTCAAATAGCTGCAAGTCCCTATGGAGAAGATTGGAGGACATTTACCACGTATGGTTACAGGGTTCCAGCCTTCCACTCGATAGGACCTAGCTCTGTGAGTAGACTTAGATATGGAAACTGAAAGAAGGACTGTAATTTTCCAATGTGGCACTGGATGTCAGACATCCCCCACCCACTTTATATCTCTCCATTATGTATACAAAACAACTGTCCATCTTTGTTAACCCTAGGAAAACCATAAACTATTAGTCATCACCATCCTTCTTTGATGGTCCAGCTCCTCTTACCACCACTCCAGAATTTCTGCATATTTACTTTGCATTTGGCCATTCCAGAATCCCATTCTCTTCATGTGTATTTAATTAGACTAATTTCATAGCATCCTCTCCTACTGACAAAGGAAGTTACCACTGACCTTTTCAAAGATGCCAATACCTTTCTCAACTATACATTTAATATTACCTTAGCAAAGGTAGCATTCTTTGGGCTTTAGGTGGTAATTTTCAAGTGTTGTCATTCCAACATCTCCACTTCCCTGAGCTTTCTGAGAAATTCCTCAGTAATAAAGCATGGACGTTTTGGCATCTTGACTTCATTTAACATAGGCATTATCATTGGCAGGCTTCAAGAAACCACACCAGCAAACTCTCATGCTTTTACTTCCCTACTCAGGTTGTACTAAAGGCTGATTCTGGGTTTCATTCCTGGAGACCATGAGGAATGAATTCTGAGGACACCAGTGGTCATATTACCCAGTCACTGTTTTGCATAGTTTATTACATGGTCTTTAGGTAATGCTGTTTTCCTCTGGCAAGTAGAAAGGACTGATTCTGCTAGCCCTGAGAGATCAGAGAATTTAGGAGGTTCAGAGTCCCAAATATCCTAATTTCTGGCCTCAGGGATCCCCATTTCTTACATTTGTCTTAAGACACCTATCAAGTCTGCATTTACTTCTTTTTTGCAGCTCTTGCAACTTTATAATTAGAAATGCTTCTGTACCAATGAAGTGTAACAGCCACTTGACCTCTTAATGCCTTTTCTTATAACTACACTTCACTCCACTTAACCAAAGGTGAAAGCTTGAATAATTGTAATTCCATTGTAGGCCAGAAAGTTTTGCCACTCCACTTAACAATAGCAAGGGAATAAGTTGCTTTGGTTCCAGAACATGAGTTATCTGACCCCAAAATCTCATCTTGAGGATTGGCTTTTCTTTTATTGTTTGTTTGTTTGTTTATTTAGAAAGAGAAAGGGAGAGAGAGAATCCGAAGCAGGTTCAATGCTGTCATCATAGAGCCTGATGCCGGGCCTGATCTCAGGAACGGTGAGATCATGACCTGAGCTGAAATCAAGTCTGATGCTCAACTGACTGAGCCACTGAGGTATCCCAGAGGATTGGCTTTTGAAGGCCACTTTTTGTATCCATTATGTTTGCCTGGGGCCATTAGGAAACAGAACTTTTGACAAAACTTACTATACAACACTTTTTCAGGAAGTGTGAGGGCATCAAGAGTAAAGAGAAAAGGAAAATGAAGCAGAAATAAGATAAAACAAATACGAGGTGTTTTCTTTGCATGTCACATTTTAACAGAAAGTGAAGGGTCATAGGTTACCTGTGTATTTAACATTAAAAACTGTCAGTATTCTAAAATGCTTATAAAATTTCATACAGAGCTAATGTATGAGTTCCAGATCCTTCAGTTGTTGAGAAGACTGAACTATTTTTATAGAAAAATCAATTAATTGCATATACAGTATATATGTTTCTTCCTGTAGTCTCTATTCCATTGAATTATTTCCTTATGCCAATACTACACTGTCTTGATTACTGTAGTTTTATACTAAGAGTTTGAAAGTGTGAGTCCACAAATGTTGCTCAGTTTCAAAACTGTTTTGACTAGTGTAACCATTTTCATTTCTATAATGAGATTTAGGAACACAGCTTGTCAATTTCTACGAAAAAAATGTTGGGATTTCAGATAGAGTTTCATGACATCTGTACATCAATTTTGAGAAAAGTGGCCTCTTAATATATTAATTCTTCTAATCCATGAACACAGAACCATTCTCTACTATAGATCATCCTCAATTTCTATGAGCAATGGTTTCTGCTATTCAGACTGGAAGTCTCACATATAGTTGTTAAACTCATTTCTAAGAATTTTATATATCTTGATGCTATAGTAAATGGATTTTAAAAATTTGTATTCTCCAATTGTTGCTAATATATAGAAATGCAATAGATTTTTATGTATTGACCTTATACTCTGTACCTTTGTTAATTTTATAATTTCAAATAGTTGCTTTGAATATCTTAGGGTTTTCTATTTAGACAATCATATAACATATTAAATTACTTCTTTTCCAGCCTAAGTGTACTTTATTTTCTTTCCTTCTTATTGCCTTGTGGAATATTGCACAGTAAGATGTTGAATAAAAGTAAAGAGAGCTCATATCCTATCATTGTTCCCAATCTTGGAAGGAAACAGTACAATATTTCACCAATCTGCGTGTTTTTTGTGATACATTTTATGATATTGAGGAATATTCCTTCAATTTCTGGTCTTCTGAGAGTTTTTTTTATTATAAATCAATGCTGCATTTTGTCAAAACTCTTTTTGATATCTATTGAGATGATTAAGATGTTGAATCCATTGACTGATTGTTGAATGCTAAATTGATTTTGCATTCACAGTCCTAGGAATAACTTCAATTGGTGTTCATGTGTTATTCCTTTTGTATATTTCTGATTTTGATTTACTAATATCTTGTGGAGGATTTTTGCATCCATTTTCATAAGGGATGTTGGTCTATACTGTTCTTTTCATATCCCTGTCAGGTTTTGTATTTGGGGCTTTACTGTACACATAAATAAATTGGGTCATGTTCTTTCCTAATTTATCTGTGTCTTTCACACGTCAACTTTACAGCTATTTAATTTCATTTATCTACCCATTTGTACTTTTGTTGTCGTGAATTTTACTTCTGCATACTTTCTAAACACTAACTTACAATTTTATTTTTCTTTTTAAACAAATTATCTTTTAGGAAAATAAAGTAAAAAGATAAAAAGCTAGACATTTGAAAACTTATCCTTATATTTAGACTTTTCTGTCTTTAAGTCTGAAATTCCATTTGCTATCCTTTCCTTCAGCCTCTTGAACTTCCTTTCGTATTTCTCATAATTTAGGTTTGGTGGTTACAAATTTTCTGAGTGTTCATTTATTAGAAAATAACTTTGTTTTATTTTTATTTTTGAAGGACTATTTTGTTACATATTGAATACTGATTTGATTGATTATTCTCTCAAGTATTTCCTTCTCATTCTCCCTCTGCTGTATCTCTAAGTCCATGTATTATAAACAGAATGATATACCCAAAGTACCTGAAGATCTTCTTTTAAAAATCTATTTTTGGGGGGCACCTGGGTGGCTCAGTCAGTTGAGCGTCTGACTTTGGCTTATCATGATCTCACAGTTCACGGTTCATGAGTTCAAGCCCCTTGTTGGGCTCTGTGCTGACAGCTCAGAGCCTAGAGCCTGCTTCGGATTCTGTGTCTCCCTCTCTCTCTGCCCCCTCTCCATCTTGTACTCTGTCTCTGTCTCTGTCTCTCTCAAAAATAAATATTTAAAAACATTTTTTTAAAATAAAAATCTATGTTCTGGGGGCAATTAAGCATCATTAAAATTAAGCTCAATTAAGCATCCGACTCTTGATATCAGCTCAGGTCATGGTCTCATGAACTGTGAGGTGGAGCCCCGAATGGGTCTCTGCACTGACAGCATGGAGCTAGCTTGGAATTTTCTTTGTCCCTCTCTCTCTGCCCCTCCCCAGTTCGTGCTCTCTCTGGCTCTCAAAATAAATACATAAACTTGAAAAAAATCTATTTTCTGTTTTTTTTCTTCAGATTAAATCATTTTTATTGATCGGTCCTCAAGTTCAGAGTCTTTATTCTACCATCTTCATTCTATTAGTAAGCCTATCCAGTGTTTTCTTTTTCACTTCAGATATTATATATTTTACTTTTAGAATTTTGACTTATTTTCAGGTCTTACCTGCTAAATTTCTACATTTTTTCACTGATTTTTGTACAGTTTCTACTATCTCCTGAGATTCCTCAGCTATTCATTCCTTATGACCATACATTTTGCTTTAAATCCTTGAAAGCACTTATAATAATTGATACTAAGAGCCTCATTGTATCCTGGCCTATTCCAATATCTGGGCCATCTTGGTGTCTGTGACCACTGATGGCTTTTGTTCTTAATTACTCACCACATTTTCCTACTCTTTTTCAGGTCTAGTAATTTTAAAAATGTTTATTTTTTTAATGTTTATTTTTGAGAGACAGAGTGCAAGCGGGGAAGGAACAGAGAGAGAGGGAGACACAGAATCTGAAGCAGGCTCCAGGCTATGAGCTGTCAGCACAAAGCCCGACGTGGAGCTCGAACTCACCAACGGTGGGATCATGACCTGAGCCGAAGTCAGATGCTTAACTGACTGAGACACCCAGGTGCCCCTCAGGTCTAGTCATTTTTGGTAGATGATTTTATTTCTGGACACTTTTAAAGACACATTTTACACTTATTTATTTTTGAGAAACAGAGTGAGACAAAGCGTGACCAGGAGAGGGGCAGAGAGAGAAGGAGACACAGAATCCGAAGCAGTCTCCAGGCTCTGAGCTGTCAGCACAGAGCCCAACATGGGGCTTGAACCCACAAACCGTGAGATCATGACCTGAGCCAAAGTAGGATGCTCAACCAACTGAGCCACCAAGGTACCCCTAAAGACATATTTTAAATCTAATTTGGTTAGATTGCTTTTTTTTTTTTTCTATCAATTGTTAACTTTTGCCCTGGCAGACAGTTATTTACTAGAAACTCTGTTTCCTTCTGTCAAGGGTTGGTTTCAGACTTCGTTAGATAAGCTAAAGAGTAGCCTTTCCAAGTAGGCCATCCTTTTAATTTATGGCCTCTTCAGTATCTTATCTGAACAGTAAAGGTGTTAATGAGGTCTCAAGCTAAGTGGGTCTTTAATCAGACATTTCCAGGATCTAGTGACCTCTTGACTTGCCATTCCATTCTCTATTCTATGAATGCTGCTTTCTGTTAGGTCTCATAGAGTTTCATCTTGCATATGTGCAGGCTTTGGCCAAGAGCTTGGGACTCCTATGTGAAGCGACCTCTTCAGTACCCTCCCCCACACGTTTTAACTATGTCAGCAGCCCTGTGCTCAATTCCGTGCCTCCCCAGAGAGACTCTGCTTGGATTATACCTCCTTTATAAATGTTAGAAAATTGTACCAAAATACAGAGTTGACTAGAGACTGGGAGCCGCACTTCATGTGTCATCTTTCCTTAGGGATCATACTACCTACTGCCCAGTATTTGACAAGTTGCCACATATGTTTTCTTTAGCTGTATAGTTGTTTATGGAAGGAGATGTGTTTAGAACTGTTCATTCTATCCTAACCACAAATGCAACCCTAAATAGGTTTTTAAATTTTGAGTTATGAAATACATATTTCTTACATAAAGAAAAAAAGGGAGGAAATAAGAATACAGTCACCAATGTACCATACCCAGATCCAAGGTCAAAATTTTCCATATTTGTCTCAGATATATGGCCTTTTCTCAAAGTATTGAATCTTCACAGATATAGTTGAAGCACACTCTTTTGGCTATCTTTGAATACATAATATACCACACTATTGCTTATTAGCTTTAACCAAGAACATTCATTTTTTTTCATATCCTTTTTTTTTAATGTTTATTTTGAGGGATTGAGGCAGAGAATGAGTGGGGGATGGGCAGAGACAGAGAGAGCTAAGCTGTCAGCACAGAGCCCGACGCAGGACTCAAACTCCTGAACTGTGAGATCATGACCTGAGCCGAAGTCAGATACTTGACTGAGCCACCCAGCTGCCCCACATTTGTTTAATATTCTAAAACTGGGCAAGATCAGTGAGGACGTGGTCCACATGCCTTTAACTCAAATGTCTCAACTGGGTTTTGAAGAAGATGCTTGGCTATCATCTTGGTGTTGGCTGTCAGCTGGGAGCTCCACTTGAGATGTTGGCTGAGAGTCTCTGTTCCCTTTCACATAGTAACTACTGAGCTTCTCACAACATGGAGATATTAAGACAGTCAGATTTCTTACAAGTCTGCTGGCCTCTTTCAGAGAATAAAAGCAGAAGTTGCCTAGTCTATTTAGTGCCAGGGCTTACAAGTTCTCAGAATGTTACTTCTGTTGCATTTTATTGATCAATGTCATGACAAGTCCAGCCCAGATTCAATAGGAGGAGAATTAGACTCCACACTCTGATGGTGGATTACAATGTCATTTTTCAGGAAGGTGTATGGGTAGGAAAGGATGTTGTGGTCAGTCTTGCAGATATAACATATAGCACATTTTCCTGACATCCCCTAGTTCTTTCCCTCAGGGGTAGTCACGGTAATTGATATGTATTCTTCTCATTCATATTTTTATACTGTTTGTACAGCTCTCTGAAGCACTGAATGCCTTTCATACATCAAGCATTCTCCACATAGAGCCAAGCAAAATATTGAGGAATTTTCACAAATGTGTTATAGGCCAGGGATTCCCTAGATTTCTCTACCTAAGAATCTACTAAGGCCATCACATTGTCGACAGCTTGAGCTGGACAGATTCATTTTCTTTTTTTCCTTCTCCCAATTAGAATTTATGGTCCTGCCCTTCTGGTTACAGGTATCATAGGAAAAATCACATGTAGAAAAAGTTTCCTAAATTTTGGGTCTCCTACAGAAAAAATGACAGTATGGGTCATCCTATTAAGGTAGATTCCAGTTCTTTCCAGGTTGCAGCTCTCCTTTTAATTAAGACTTTTTTCCATACGTAATCTTTGTTGTTGTTGTTAACCTTTGGTTAAAAAAAAATACCCAGTCAAAAAAAGTTATATTAGTGATTACTTTGTTAACCTTAAAAATAAAATATCCAGTTATTTTATCAGCAAAATGGGTTTACTCAGGAATACAGAGAATTACAACTTAGGACACGCAAGCTATGGTAAAACCATAGGCAAATCCCACATACAAAAGAGGGACGTTGTTTTATCGAGAAGCAAGAAATTGGGAGGGGTTGTTTTAAATGAAAGCCTATTGCAAAAAAACAAAAGAGTTTGGGGTTATGATGGTTTCTCATTGGCTGAGTTGCAAGGGTAGTTAATTTCTTGTGGGAAATGCAATGCACAGCTTTCTCTGTCAGGCCTATAACCGATGATTCTTTCTTGTTGACTATGCTTCTGTTGGGGTCTGTAATTGACAATTCTTCCTATAATTGACATTTGAATGATGGGGCTCCCCTTTTTGTGTTCCCCCTTCTGACCTTCCCACTACATTTTAGTGAGGTTTCTCTTTATTAATTCTCACAATTTGTAAATGCATTTATACAACTGTACTTGTGTTCATTAAAAAACTAGAAATATACTTTATGAGACAGTTATAGTTTATGCAGTTTGTACTTAATTGATGATGTATATGAATTTGTACTTCAGTATACTAAGCCCAGAGGTTAGGTACCTTTTACCACAGCCCATACTACTGAATTTTGCTTTCTTGCTGTTGGCTCATGCTTCTCCTTATGCTATGCATTCATCAGTACTTGGGCCAATATGCTTAATATCCCTGCATGTGAAAACTGTCAACATCCTACCCTAGTCCCTGCCAAGTCTTCTGGGTGAGATTCTGTTGCCCTGGCTCCATATAGACTCACTGTCATCATTGTTGCTTGCCTGCACTCTCATGGAAGTCATGGAAACATCTCCTAAATGAGAGTCCATAGTTGTTTTTTTTTTCTTTTTTTTCCATCTTAGAAATATATTTATCTTTAATAAATAAATGACCTTTAAAAAATAGGCTTCAGGACATGATAGTATAAGCTAAAGCTTCCTCTTGGCAAAGCGAGATTAGTGCTGGTTGTTTCTCTAACAAATTTTTAATTATGTCTACAATGTATTAAGGTCTAGGTTTTTTCTTAAAGTTCATTTCTGAAAAACACATTTTTTCTTAAAAATTTTACTTTTTAAGGGGCGCCTGGGTGGCGCAGTCGGTTAAGCGTCCGATTTCAGCCAGGTCACGATCTCGCGGTCTGTGAGTTCGAGCCCCGTGTCAAGCTCTGGGCTGATGGCTCAGAGCCTGGAGCCTGTTTCCGATTCTGTGTCTCCCTCTCTCTCTGCCCCTCCCCCGTTCATGCTCTGTCTCTCTCTGTCCCCCCCCCCCCAAAAAAAAATAAATAAACGTTGAAAAAAAAATTTACTTTTTAAAAGATATTGCTTGATCAGCATAGTCATGATATGCATTAATAATTCTTTACCAAAAGAATTTTTTATCCAAAAGAATTCTCCAAAAGAATTACCAAAAGAATTCTTTATCCAAAAATTTATTCAATACACATTTTATGAGCAGACACTGTGTGCCAACACTGTTGTATGTACTAAGGATACAGTAATGATTTATATAGACAAAGTTCCAATTCTCTTGGTAGATTGGACTGACAAAATAAACAAACATTTAAACATATAATATCTGCAGAAATTACTGACTTGGAGAGAGAAAAAGAAAAGAGTGGGCAACATATGGAATGGCAGGGATTAGATGACTATTTTAGATAAAGTCAGGGAAGTCTCTCTGAGAAAATGGCACTTGAGCAGATACCTGGATAAAAATGGAGGAGCACATCATGCAGTTATTTGTCAGGGGGTGGGGCAAGGGTAGGGGGCTTTCCAGGAAAAGAGATCAGTTAAGTGAAAAGGCCCGTGGGAGATAATGAAATAAGCAAAAAACAAAAACGAAAAGAAAAACAAAACAAAACAAAAAAACAACGCCCAAAACAAAACAGAACAAAAACATTTCAAGAAAGAAGGTACAATCATATCTATTAAACAGTAACAACTGGTTTATTGTGAAGGGCTGAAAACTGAATTCAGGATTTGGCAACATGAATGTCATTGTTAATGTGATAATTTTTTTTTTTTTTGGAGTGACGGGCCTAAAAAGTATGGTTGGAATGGGTTCAAGAAAGTATGCGAAGCAGCAAGAGGAGATCATTGGAGTAGATAAGTATTTCAAAGAGGTTTGTTGTGAACAGGTAAGGGAAAACAGTATATAATAGATGGAATTTTAGGTCAAAGTGTATGGGGTTGTTTTGATAATGTCCATCTTTTGATAAATTCCATCTTTTAAAAAAAAATGTTATTTATTTTGAGAGAGAGAGTGTGTGTGTGAGCGAGGGAGGGGCAGAGAGAGAGAGAGAGAGAGAGAGAGAGAGAGAATCCTAAATAGGCTCTGCACTGTCAGCGCAGAGCCGGACATGGGGCTTGAACCCAGGAACTGTGAGATCACGACCTGAGCCAAAATCAAGAGTTGGACATATAACTGAGCCACCCAGGCACCCTTCCTTTAACTTAGGATTCTTATTGACAATACAATTGGATAACTATATTCATTATTTATTTAACAAATATCTATCGAGTGCCTCTTATGTTCCAGGCACTATTCTAGGCATTAGGGAAAGTAGTGAATAAAACAGGTGAAAAACCCCTGCTCTCGTAAAGTTCACCAACTAGTACCACTTGAGGTTGTCTTTTGAATGTTTTAGTTTTCTGACATGACCAAACTCTCCCCAGTCCAATCCACCTGTTCTGTTATTCCCAAATCAATGCTCTTCACATAGAAAATGTATCATATAACTCTCCATTTACGACAATCTACTCAATTTGTGGCTTGATACTATCTTATAAGTAAATCCTTATTTCTCCTTGCGGCATTTGAGTTGCAATTTAGCCCTGAATTGCTTGTTTGAGATATTCTTAAAATCAGGGATTTGTACCTCCTCTGGGAAGCCTATCTTTTGGTTCTTTTTACTGCAAAATTGACATTTCAGGACATTAAAATACATCAACTAGCTACACAAACTCACTATACATTCATTTCCTTTTAAATAGTTAAAAGATATTTAGACATTTCAGTCCTGTGTTGGAAGGTGCTGGTCCTGTAACCCTGAGCTCTAACTGCTCAGGTTGGGGGTAGATACAGAATAAGGGTGGAGCTGGGGAAGGATAGCCTAACTCTTGGGGGATTTGCAAGGTCATCCGGTCCAGCACCTAAAAGGGGTTTCTGGTCCATTTCTTTGTTGAAAAATCAGGCAGCTGATTTCCTAAACAATAGGCATGACTTTGTATATATGTATATGTTTTTCTCTATGGCAGAAATATGGATGTTTTCAAGGAAAACAAAGCAGTGACCCTTTGGCATATCTTACCATATTATATGGAGTTTAGGCAGAAAGCAGAAGCCCCACTCAAAATGGTTTAACTGAAAAGAATATAATGAAGGGACTATGACAGAGTTGTGGGTATGGTTAAGAGGACTACTAATATGGGAAGCCTTTACAACCCTAGGCAGTTGAAGAAAATGGTATTATTAGAGACCCATGAGAGCTGGAGCCATGGAAAAGAGGCTTTGAGACAGGCATTGTAGACAGAAGGCCAGGGTATGGCCAAAACTTTGGCCTAGTACAAGGGGGAGGGGTGTGTAATCCATACGCTGGTATTTTTCTCTTCCCTTCTTTTGATCTTCTGCCAGTGCTTCTCCCATTGGTCCAACTCAACAGGAAGCACAAGGCAAGGAGGTCCTGGTAATGTATTCAAAAATGTCAGCTCCCAGGGCAGAGCATATCAAAGAAGTAGAGACAATGGATTTGGAGAGGGAAACCAAAAATATCTACTATAAATATTTTCTATGACCACAAGAATTAAAAAAAGTCAGTAGATGGCAGGGAACTTAAAAATCACCATAAAAGTAACTTTCTAATATTATCTCCTTCCTATTCAAACATTTAACTTACTAAGTGTTCTTTCTGCCTAGTACCCCGATCAGCAAACGTTTTCTGGAAAGGGTCCAATAATAGTAAATATTTTAGACTTTGAGACCTAAGGGGCAAAATTTAAAGTATTACATTGTATTTATGTAACCACTTAAAATATGATCATTTACGGATCTAAAATGCAGTCATTAAAATCCAGTGGGCTGGATTTCGCTTGTAAGCCATAGTTTCCCACCCTCTGACCTAAAAAGTCTTCTAAATTTTTGCTAGCCTAAATCTGCCTATTTTTTAAATGTCGATTCCAAATAAAACCTCCATATGGCCTGTAATACTGGGACTCTTTGAGTTATGAATGACAGGAAGTCAATTTTTACAAGCTGAAGAGAGTAAAATTACTAGCTTAAATTTGAGAGGATGCTGGAGGTAGATCCCAGAATCCAGGAACTGCCTGAACCCCAGCTACTCCAGGGACCTGGTTTGCTATTGTAGTTATCAGAACAAGCCCTTTTTATCTCTCTTTTATCTTTGCTCAGTCTACAGTTTGGTTTCATTGTTTATTAGTGAGGGCAAGGCTTCCCCATAGGAAATGGAAAGTACCTGTCCCTCTTCAGGCAATAATCCCAGGCAAGTATTCTTGACCTGTATTGGTCACACACCCATCCTTAGAAGAACGTGTGTGGGTGGGTGGGGTGGGAAGGGTGGTGGTGGTAGAGAGGTTCCATGATTGCACAAGCTCAGGAGAGGAGCCCACTGCGGAGGAGGGTTTCCCAAAGGGAGGGAGAATTCTGTTGCCAGGAGATACAGATTTCTATTTTTGGGAGATAAAATGTCACAATTATAGTACAATATGTGACATGCCATAAGAGAGATAATGTTTGAAACACACTTCATCACCCCCAGTACCTAACATCACATTTGGTAGACATTCATGCGTTTTTGATGAATGGATGACTCAGTTCCCCCAGCTGGTTGTGAACGCCCTCGTCTCTAAACTGGCCTAGATATCAGCTGTTGTCTAGTTCTGTAGGTTGTATTAGAGGTTTTCCGTCTCCGTATGTTATTTTTCCTCTAATCCGGAGGCAAAGCATGCCTGAGACAGAGCCAGGCAACAGGAAATCTCAGCCCAGGAACCAGAGCACAGAATGCTGTATATGCCGGTGACAATACCGATTACGTTCTGGGTGACCCATGTGGCCTTTTTGTTGAGGCCTTCAGAAGGACACAAAGGCCCCACCGACAGACGCGACCCTCCGTGGGGAGGGAGGCAGGGCCCCGGGGGCGGGGGCACAGCGGGGGCCCCAGCCTCGGGGGCGTCACAAGGCACAAAGGAGACAGCAGGGAGGCGGCCGCGGGCGCCTATCTTCGCTCGCCAGCCACTAGCAGTTGCGGTTACAGACCTGCAGCTCCCCCTCCCCCACCCCCTCCCCACCCAGGCCCGCCCGCCTTTCTGTCTCCTCTCTCCCTCCGTACTGGACGGCCCGGGTCCATTTCCGGGCTCCGGATATTTGGTATTGATCGGGGCCGGGGGCGCGGGAGCAGGTGGCTGCGGCGGGGCAGCTGGGCCGCCAGCCTGGGGCGCCGGGACCGGTCTCCCGCCGCCTTTGTCGCCAGCCCTTCCGAGGCGGCCGCTCCTCCCCCAGGTCGGCGCGCGCTGCCGGCCGGACTTTGCGCCGCGTCGGGCGCTGCTGCTGCGCGCGGGGCCGCGCTCGGGGCCGGCGGCGGCGGCGGGGAAGCGGGCGGGGAAGCGGGCGGCGAGGGGCGGCCGGGACCCCGGCCCAACATGGCTGAAGTTGGCATCGACCAGTCCAAGCTGCCGGGAGTCAAGGAAGGTAGGGGCCGGGGTGCGAGTCGCGTGGGGCCCCTCCCCTCTCCCAGCCCCTCTCTCTCCGGGCGGGGACGTCGTCCTTTCGGTCCCCGCGGCCCTCGTCCCTCCTCCCACCGCGGTGCCCTGGCCCTGGTGTCCTGGTCGGGGACAGAATTGAGTTCAGGCTCTACTGTGGTACCTTGGGCAAGTCCTTACGTTCTGAGCCCTCTTTCTCTCTGCGAGACGGGGGGAAAGAGGATAGCACCACCCTCAGCAAGTGGTTGTGCAAATTGGTGAACGCTCAAGAGCTGGGTAAATCTGACTTATTTGTGTCCTTAAAAATCAAGGCCCAGCCTAACTGGCGTGAAGGCTAGGAAGTGGGGAGGGGTTGACATTCAGTTCCTTGTGGAGCCTTTGTTTTGAAACTTGAGTCTTTCCCTCCTTCTCTCTCTCCACTTTTCCTAGTCCAGCGTCTGGCTGGCTGACTTTCCCACCTCCTTCAAGGTTTGAAAGTTTAGTCTTGGCACTGCCCTGCGCGGGCGGACGGATCGGAAGGTCCTATAAGCATTTTCTTACAAAAAGCAGGGGACGAGGAGGAATAGGGGACCAACTGGTGACCTTGATTTTTAAAGGCTCTTTATACTGATGCCCTGAAAAATTATGGCTGATTAGTACTGGACTGGTTTGGTTAGCAGTAGGTAGCCCTTTGACTTCCCTTCCCTGCTCTTGATCGGCTGCTCCAAGATCTAGCATTTTTTGTTGAAATTTTGGGTGCTGGATCACCTTAACCTTTAGTTATCTTTGGCTATTCTTTGGCCCTAGGAAGCGTGGAAATCCCAGAGTGTTATCTGAGCTTGCAAAGTTTATCTTTGTTGTGAATGTCATCTCATCTGAGCATTGTGACTTGTGGTGTCTTGGGAATGTGGAATTGAAAATAAGAATTTTTGTTTTCTTGGAACTGCATGTTTCATTGACAACTTGATTTGACTCTGATGGTCTTGTGATTGCCCAGGCCCACCAAGTAAGCTTGACTGCTTTCTTTCCTGGAGAGTTCCAAACACAGAGAGAGTCGCTGGTTTTATAAAGAATTTTTAATGAGGCCTAGCCTGTCCTATTGTTCCTGAAGGGTATTAGAATTTAGGCTGGAGATTTTTCAACCTTTCAGTTTCCTGCAAAGCTTTGGTAAAGATTTAGGCATTCACATGTAAATGTAATTTTCACTGCACTGTCCCGACTGGTGCCTGAGTGATAGGAAAGGCAGAGCTATACTTTGAAAGTCCTAGTCTCTGAGATTGTCTGGTTGTCTTTGGTCTTTTGAGTATGAGTTTTGTGGGTGTGTATGTGTATATATGTCTGTGTGTTGGATGTTCCTAAAGAAAAAGTGACCCTGTGTAGTGTATAGTGCTTCCTTGGGGTGGGTGATGAGTAGAGTGATCATTGGAGTTCAAACACAACTCCATGTAAAGTGTTAATCCTACTGTGCTGTGATTTTACCCAGTCCCTTGTATATGTTGATGACCTGGGACAAACTTGAAACTCACTTTCTGTATATGCATTTGTATGACTCTTAGGTCTTCTGGTTTCTAACCAAGACATGAATGACTTATTTTAATACATTCTTTCTCAGGGGGTTCAACAAACACTTTCCATCTAAAAATGCAAGATGTTTCCATTCCTACCCCCTGGAATTTTAACACATTTGAATTGACTTTCATTTTGCATAGTGTGGTGTTTGACAATCCAGTTTACATTTCATGGGAAAGTGGTAAAGAAATTTGGTGTGGCTCTTTGATTAAGTTAGAATTAAATATTGATTGATTTTGAAGGTGGTTAGAAATTGTTGAGAAGATCATTGTCTTTGTAAGCATCTGACTTTTCTGGTTCCAAGATTCTCAAAGGAAATGATGTATTAGGAACGTCCTAAATAGTGCTGTACTTTTTGCTCTGGGAAGTATTCAAATATAATAAAGTATATCTTTCTCTAATGTAACTCTTCATTATGGCCTAATAACTCCTTAACAATGTCTTTGAACCCTAATTTAAAGAGAATAAAGCTGGTGCCCATGTTTTGGTAAAACACACATTGAGATTGTTCTTAGTACTGAAACTTCCAACTCAGTTTGAAAAGTAAATTCAGTGGTAAATTGTTTAATACTCTGCATTGGTTTTTAACCTTTGTTTTTAAAAACCTGTCTCTTCCACTTCTCATTCTAAATTCTGGTAGGTTTATATGCAATTACAATTTGGGTCATGGAGTTGATTTCCAATGTTGTGGGTGCCTGTTGCTTCCCACTGCCTTTTCTTTTGGAGGGGTTGGGGAACCCTGTGACCTTTGTCCTGAACATCTCAACAGAGGTCATGGGTAACAGCTGACATCAGGGAATATTTTAATATTAAAATTTTTTCTTTCCTAGGTTAAAATCCAATGCTTGCTAAAGATATCCATCATTGGACAGACCTTTAAAAAAATAAAAAATAAAAAAAAAACAAGACTACAGCAGTGTTTTTACCTTGGGAATCTCTTAAAATAGGGACAAAGGGACACATTTGAGTTCATATGTAGGGGAAAAGAATTAAGTCTAGCTAAATGTCAACACACATTATTTCTGGTTTAAAAGCATGTTTGTAACATATGTACCATTTTTTGTAATGGAAATACTGTTGCCAGTGTTTAGGAATAGTCCTTTATTTCTTCTGAAATATTTGAACTTCTACCCAACTATATTTGGAAATAATTCCCAGCCATTATTTTTTAAATCAGATGTGTAACTCAAATACATCATGCAATTTGTGGATATTAGACATAGGTTTAGTCAGGTTCCAACAGTATTTCGTAAGTCTCTTAGTTTAGATCACAGCTGGGAGTTTGTTTTTCTGAAAAGGAAAGTTGTTCATCAGTTGACAAACTTTGATTTTTGGTCAATTCTAGCTTCTTTGCTGAATTTTCTTTCTGAAACAACAGTCCAGACCCCTCACTTTCTTTTTGCTCTCTCCAGTTAGTTTCCCATACCACTACTTAATTGGAGTTGCTCATTTACCATCATAATCTTGTCCTTTCTCCTATCTAACAAACTTTTGACAAATAAAGTGTTGGTTTAAGAGCTAATATTCAAAACCATTTCTAGTCCCTTTTAAACTTTTACCAACTCCTTTGTAATTTTATAGCCTTTAGAGTTTTCCCATTTTTAGCCATTTAGCACTATACGCCAACTTCCCATCAATTCCCAGTGCCAACCTTCATTTTTCTTCTCTTACAGCAGTAAGAAATGTATTATGTGTTATGTGTTTGTACTAGTCTTCAGATGGAAATGGAAAGTTGTACCATCTCCAAAGTTGGTTAACTGTGTATGTGCGCACATCTGAAATCAGTGCACCTAGCGAATTACTCCTTGAAGTAAGGTAGCTGCCTATTCTGAGAGAAAGATCTTCTTTTGTGAAAGATAAAATTTAATACATTTTCAGAAATATGTCTGGAAAGCACTGATTCATTTTAGGTCCAGGACATCCCGGTGGTATAATGAGGTGAATTAGATAAATGGCACAAATCCAGAATTTTAAGGGGAAAAACACAAAATTAGGTCTGGTGCAATAAGTTAGCCAAATTTTCTCTGGGATCTAAAGCATATCACATGCACACTAGGCAATAACGTGAAGGCAGTGTCTGTGAGATGTACAGCATATGGCTTCAGGGCAAACTGATTTTCTCTTTTCTTCAAAATGCTACAGCACATTTTTTTGTTACTGTTTTTTTAATGAGACAATGGCTGGATCTCCTTGAGTTGGGAGGTTTGTGTGGTATTTATCTTTTTTTTCCCTTTTTTGGCTTCCAGTCTTTGGCATAGCCAGCAAATATGCAGCACATATTTGCATATGTGAGTGAATACGTGCATGTATTATTAAATGCTCCCTGTTGGTTCAGGAGTCATATCTCTGGCATAGTAATTCTTTCATATTCCTTCCCATAGTATAAGCACTGAAAGGGCAGGGATCATGCCTTTTAACAACGAGGATCACAGATTACAATGCCAGAATTAAATTTATAAACATTTTTAATCTTTTTTCTTTTTTTAATTTTTTTAACATTTATTCATTTTTGAGAGACAGACAGAGTGTGAGTGGGGGAGGGGCAGAGAGAGAGGGACATACACAATCCAAAGCAGGCTCCAGGCTCTGAGCAAGCAGTCAGCACAGAGCCTGACTCGGGGCTCGAATCCACAGACCATGAGATCATGACCTGGGCCGAAGTCAGATGCTCAACTGACTGAGCCACCCAGGTGCTCCTCTTTTTTAAGTTTATTTATTTTGAGAGAGACAGAGAGAGAGAGAGAGCGCGCGCGCGCACACACACACACACACACACACACACACACACACACGGGGTAGGGGCAGAGAGAGGGGGAGACTGAGAATCCCCAGCAGGCTCTTTGCTGTCAGCACAGAGCCCAATGAGGGGCTTGAACTCACCAATTACGAGACCGTGACCTAAGGTGAAATCAGGAGTTGAACACTTAATCTACTGAGCCACCCAGGTACCCCTAATCTTTATTTTTGTAATGTTTATTTTTTCATAGGTGCATCTTAAAAATAGAATCCATCCCCAAAAGATATGTGTAACCTAAAAAGAAGAAAAAAAAAAAAAGAAAAAAGGAATTCTGTGCTCTTCTATCCTTGGAGATAATCATTATTAAGAATAAAATTTCAGTGAAAACACCTCTAACAAATGCTCTTTTGTGGGTTTGATTTTTATTTGAGTAATAGTTTTAATTTTTTCCTTAAGTGCAAAGCAACATTTCACAATTTGTAAGCTGGAAAGAATCTTTGACACATATTTAAAAAAAATGTTTATCTACTGTGTACTACCTATTGTGCAAGGGTAGTTTCACAATAAAACATGCCCTGTAGTGATGCACGTGGTCTTCACTGTGGTGAACAAGCAGTTGTGTAGAGTTTAGGTGTTGTAAAGAACCCTCTAAATGCATATTGCACCCAAAATGCCTCTCACATAAAGGGAAAAAAAGAATCTTCCAGTTAGTTGCTGTATGCAAAAATGCAATCCTTTCTTAAATGAATGTTTTTTTTTTAAATGGATATAGCTGTCATTTGTAAAATAAAGAGTTTTTTCATAAGCAGTTTTTAAACACTAACTTTTTTTTTTTAAAGTATCGGTTCTTAAAGGACAACTTCTTCCATGTGTGACACTGTAAAGTTAATTGATATTTAATCAAAGGATCTCAGAGTAAAAGCATTAAAAACCACTAAGCCAGCCTTCTCATTTTCCAGATGAAAATCCGAGGGCCAGGACAGGGAAGTGAATTGTACCAAAGTGCTGAGGTTAGGTAAGAATTGGCACACTGGGGACTAGAATTTGAAACATTTAAAACTGAATATTTTCTCCTTTCCCACCCTCTCCTTCCTCTCCCACTTTCTCCCTGACTTTCTCTTTGTTTTCCCCTCCCCATTGTCATCTTTTTCTTTTATTCTGTAGATACATAAGATTATTTTCTAATGTGTTCCTTAACACTATCTTATATTTAAAACCGAATGAAAACAATGACAAAAATTTCAGAGATGTTTTGAAATTATTTTAGGGATAATGTTTGATATGAATGTTAATGAGTTAACATAGGCTTTATTTTTTTAATTAAAACTTTTTTTTTGTTTTATTTTTTATTTGTTTATTATTTATTTGTTTTATATTTTATTTTTATTTGAATTACTGAGGGAACTGTAGGAGGTCACAGTCCTGCCTCAATATTCTATCAAAAAATTGCATGTCTTCTCTGCTATCATCAGCCCAACAGGGCTATAACATTGAGAGGCTTGGACACTTTAAACTTATTAGGGAAATAAACTCAAAGAAAGCCATAGGCCATGTTGTTTCCACAGTCCTTGTCAGGGGTTCAGGAGTTTTTATTGAGATAAATGAATTTTCCTCTGTGACAAAAAGCTATGTGATATTCTGTTCATAAAGAAAGCATTTATAGATACCACAAAACCTTATTAACCTCTGTTTGAAATCCCAGTTTTCTAAGTACAGGAGCATATTTCTAAAATGAACCACTGTGACCTTTGGGGGGAAAAACAAACCTGTCACAGCTGTATTTGCAGTTTCAGAAGTAGCTAGTGGACGGTCAATTGAATTAATATTTTTAACTGATGACCGAGTTAAAGGTGTCCTGTGCTTCAAAATGTAAAATTAGGATACCCTAGATCTTGCATAAGACCTACAAAGGATAATTGGTTTTTATATTCAGGAGGACCTTGGGGGATTAGTTACACCATTTATTCCCAGATGTTTGAATTTAGAAACCAGTTGCATAAGGGTTCCCAGATATTATGTTTAGAAGACATGACGGATGGGTGCCTGGGTGGCTCAGTCGGTTAAGTGTCTGACTCTTGATTTCTGCTCAGGTCATGAGCTCACGGTTTGTGAGTTTGAGCCCCTCATCAGGCTCTGCACTAACGGTGTGGAGCCTGTTTGGAATTCTGTCTCCCTCTCTGTCCCTCCCCTGCTTGCACTCTCTCTCTCTCTCTCAAAATAAATAAGTAAACTTAAGAATAAAAAGAAAAAGGACAAATGCACACACACAAAAACAACCATTTTCCTATTATTTCATTTACAAAAAACCCCCACATACATTCATGTATGTATGTATACGTATGGTAGTTGGTAACCATACACTGATATAAAAACAGTGAAAAGTTTCTTATAAACCAGAACTAGGTGTAATCTGTTATTTATCAGTATCTTTTTCTTTTTAGTCAAATTCATTGAGGTATAATTTATATACAGTAAAAATTCATCCTTAATTTACAGTTCTGAGTTTTGACAAATATGGTCTTATAATTATTGGAACAATTAAGATTAGAACAGTTACATAACCCCCAAACTTCTCTACCCTTTTACCTGTCTCCCACTAGCCGTTGATTTATTTTCTGCCACTATGGTTTTGCCTTTTCAAAAATATTGTATAATTTAGATCATACAGTAAGTAGTCTTTTGAGTTTGGCTTCTTTCACTTGGCATAATATATCTGATACCATATTGTGTGTGTTAGTAATTCTGTTTCTTTTTATTGCTGAGTTGCAGTGTTTGGCTGTACCACCGCATGCTTATCCATTGACTTGTTGAACATTTGAGTTGTTAACCACTTTTGGTGGTTATAAATAAAGACACCATATATATTTGCATATAGGATTTCTTTGGGAAAGCACCTATGATGGGATTGCTGGGTCATATGGTGAGTGTATGTTTAGTTTTATAAGAAACTGCCAAACTATTCTTCGAAGTGGCTGTACCATTTTGCATTCTCACCAGCAGTGAATGTGAGCTCCAGTAACTCTGCACCTTTCCCCACAGTTTGTATTGTCAGGGTCTTTTTTTTTTTTTTAACTTTTAGCTATTTTAATAACTGTATAATACCACATGTGGTTTTTAGTTTGCCTTTTTCTAATGACTAATAATGTTAAGTCTCTTTAGTCTTATTTGCTATTCTTACATGTTTGTTGAAGTATGTGTTCTAAGCTTTTGCCCCTTTAGAAAAAATCAGACTGTTTTCTTGTAATTGAATTTTGAGAATTCTTTATATATTGTAGTTTCATGTCTTAATGTCAGATATTTTGCAAATGTCAATGGTTTTTAAACATTGGTGCAACATAAGATGTTCATGTTGGGAGTTTTACCATAAACACATTCCTGGTCCTCCTAGATATCAACTGAGTTTCTTGGAGACAGTTCCAGGAATCTGTAGTTCTTATACCCAGATTATATTATACTCTTGGACTTACATAATGGACATTTGTAATATACTGAGAATTCTCTGGCCACCCTAGTGAAGGAATCCTCCCTGCTCCAACCTCTCACATTTTTGTATTGGCGGCACATTTCTCTGTCAGTGTTCAAGAATGAGCATCATCTTTCCCCCCCTCTAGTAATTGAAATTTGTTTCTCTAAGGTAGGGATCTGCACACTGTGGCCCATGGGCCAAGCCAGCCTACCCACCACTTGATTTCATACAATAGGTAAGCTGAGAATAGGTTTTATATTTTTTAATGATTGAAAAAAAAAGAGGAAGAAAGATTGGTGAAATATGAAAATGATGTGAAGTTCATATTTCAGTTCCTACAGGTAAAGTTTTGTTGGAACAAAGCCGTATTCATTGTTTACATATTGTCTGTGGCTGCTTTCACACTTTAAAGGTGAGATGAGTAATCGTGGCAGAGACCATATTAACAGCAAAGCTTAAAATTTTTACTATCAGGTACTGTATAGGAAAAAATAGTGGTTTCTTTTGAACCATTTTTGATGAAAATTTAAAAAACTTCCTTATTTAACCTTTTCTTGATACTTCAGTTATCACCATGAGCATCAATTATAACTTTACTATGTTGGTGCTGTTGGGGACTGTGGCTGATGGAACTCTTAGGATAGTGTATTTTATATTTGTAGTGACTTTTTTTTTTTTTAATTTTTTTTTTCAACATTTATTTATTTTTGGGACAGAGAGAGACAGAGCATGAACGGGGGAGGGGCAGAGAGAGAGGGAGACACAGAATCGGAAACAGGCTCCAGGCTCTGAGCCATCAGCCCAGAGCCTGACGCGGGGCTCGAACTCACGGGCCGCGAGATTGTGACCTGGCTGAAGTCGGCCGCTTAACCGACTGCGCCACCCAGGCGCCCCTGTAGTGACTTTTAAAAACTTAGACTTATATCCTGATTTTTTCTTTATTCTTTTAGGAAGAAAAAAATTACACTCCATACATACTTCTGGGTATTTCAAAATTGATTGTATAGATAGAAGCCTTATGTAAAATAAGAGTATGTCATATGCCAGCTCTGAAGAAGGATCTGTGAGCTTTCACGAGTAGAGGGCATGAGTAAACAGATTGAACTTTTTAAAAAAGTTGGCTTATGATTTTTAGCTTTTTACTTATACTGGCTTTCTTCAAAATGTGTTAACTGACATTTGCATGAAGGAAGTGTTACTTTGTCTTCTTAGAAACTTGTATCAGAAGTACCTAGGTTGATTTACCACTAAGCTTTGAAGGCTTAATGTGTGATGAACATTTCTAGTCTCGATACTGCTTCTCAGTTACCAAATACTAGGGGAGTCTCCAGTGGACTTTTTTGGCTTTCATTTTTCTAATGAGTCATAAAGGCTGAGTCACTTTCCATTAACTTTACTCCAGGACTTTTAACTGTATATAGTAAAAGTGTGAGTGGTTTGTAAGGGTGTCTGTCTTTCCCTCCTCACTGCCTCCCCATCAATGACTTTTTTTTTTTTTTTTAAACTGGGCTGTATAGAGAAGTCCATGATTTACTTTATTACATTTGCCAGCATTTGAGTAGCACCTTTACATCAAATGCTTTAAAATGTTAGTTGTTTTTCTTTACATCTTTACAATATAGAATGCTAGGATTGGCAAATACTGTCAAAAAGTCCTTATTGTCTAGATGGGAGACCTGAAGTAGATAAAGAGAAGAAAGAGACTTGATTAAGGTTCTTTGTCCCCCCCATCTGCACTTGTTGAGTTTGCTCTAACATTTGGGCCAACAGCCATTTGAAAAGAACTGTTCATTCTCGGTGTTTGTATTTACAGATCACTTTCTGGCTTTGCCTACAAAAGTTCCATTTTCCTATCTTTGATTGCTGGATTCTAACTTGACATGATTGCTTCTGTTGTTTTCTCAGGTTTCCATGGTCCCACGTTATTATTTCAGATTGGGCTTTAGTGAACCCGCAGAGCATTTCTTCTTTTCTAAAATTTTTATAGTTACCCGATTAAAGCCTCACAGACCTTATCTTCCAAGGTCATTTTAGCTATGTGTATGTTGGAGGGGAGAAACTAGAGGTTTAGAAAATGGTTAGGGAGCTACGGATAGATGCCAGTTTACCATGCTTTTACTGTGGACACCCCTGAAGTTCCGGAACATGGTTTCAGTGGTTTCTCGAGCTCCCCAAACTAGGATAATTACTAAACTTAAAGACAGGCTAGCCAAATAATTTGTAGGCCTAACCCAGATACTTTGTGATTAAAAAGTGCAATTCTGTTAATTTTACGGAATAGATATATACTGGTGATCACATAACTAAAGGAGACATTGCTGAAATGCCCTGAGCAGTTGGATGTGATTACTGAGTGAGGTCCTTGTCACAAGACCTCTTCTGAGTGTGTGAAGTTTTCATTGGCACTTAAAACCTGAAGGGTACCTGTCTGTCATAGACTGTCTTACTCTTAATTTGTTTTCTGTTTTCTAATTGATTACTAAGTAAAACATGAAATCAGCTCTATAGATTATAGAATAGAAATCATGAGGGTGTCATTTAGCTGTTCATATTTGGGTTTATTGAAATTTTATTTTTATTTAGTTAGTTTTCTTTCTGTTCCCTGTTTATGGGTTCTGTCTGTATATTCCTCCCAAAATGTGGAACAGATATTGGAAAGATTTGTGCCAATTCAGAGGAGGTAAGAAATACAGACATTTGATTCCTTTTTACTTGGCAATATGTAATATACTTATCATTTTCTTCTTTCTTTTACATCTAGTGGGCAAGGTGACATTTTTACTCTATATACTTCTGCTATGCATCTTTTTAGTAGTTGAGCTCCTCCTAGAATTATTTTGTAGTATTTGGTCTAGTTTACTGATACATTAAATAATTCATCCCAATTGAAATCAGACTTGTAGTATACAGTTTAATTTAATCTTAATCAGACTGTCTTCTTTCTAAAGGAAAATACCTTGAACCTAGACTTGTAAGACCTGGTTTCACATCTCCTGTTTACCACCCATTAGGTGTAAGGACTCAGAGATAACATTGTGTCTCTAAGTTTTAGTTGCCTTATCTGTTTTTTGGAGAAAATATTTACTGGGTTTGTGATTACGGTTAACTGAAGAAATGGATATGAAAACATTCTGTGAAATGCAGTGATATACATTCAAGCTCTTGATAATATTATTGTTCAAGTTGCCCTGTAATACTTTTACTTTTAACCTTCTTCCAGACCGTTGTTCCTGTGAGTCCTTATCCCTCTGCCTAGAGTTTCCTTCTACACTATCCAAATATAGTGTGGTTTTTACACCCCCCACCCCCACCAGGCCTAGGTCAAGTACTCATTCTCTCTCGAGTCTACCCTACTTCATTTCTGTGATTTCTTCAACCCACTTTGAACTACTTATTTCCTTAAGCAAAATGTTTCATTCTTTGTGTTAATTTACTCATTTTCTCTCAGGAAAAGACTGGTGGCTGGCTGATCTCAGTATTTTGGGGGGATCCTTACACATAGGAGATACTCCAGAAAACTTGTCAGACTATCTGACAGCTTGTGCCCAGGGGGCAAACTGACCTGAGTTAACTGGACTAATGACACTAGAGTAAGAGCTATGATTATTTGCATTCATTCACTGAGGTAGGAATAGAGGACTAGGAATAAGTCAGTTTTACTTTTTGTTGTATGATTTTTTCCCCCATTTCTCAAATTTTTGTAGGTTGATTGGTGTTAAGGTTAAGTCAAGGCCTGAACATACAATAGTCTCCTTCGGAGGCAGAGATCTTACCTATTTATGAATTAATTTTAGTTATGTAAGACTATGCTAATGTGTGCACATTTTCCAGGAATGTTATATAGTGTCATTTTGTCACTGTTACTAGAAGTGTTGGGTTCTGTTCAGAATTTTTATGTTTACTATTTTCTCTCTAGATTTATTTTGATATAAAGGGAGCAAGGGTCTTACAAAGCTTTACCTAAACAGAGCAAACATAGAATGTATTTTTAAAGTTCTTGATTATAAGGGGAGATAATTGTGAAGAATCTGAAAGTTTTGAGTTGGAGACTAAGATGGATGTACAGATTGCAAACTTGAAATGGTTTATGATCAAAAGAGGGTGGAAAAGCATGAGCAAGAGTCAACTCAAGAGTGTTCTGCTTTGGGCATGGATATACTCTATTGTACTTATTTTGGAATTGTTTTCTAACTTAGGGCACACTGTTTAGTCTCTTTCAGTTTCATATGGTACATAGGAGTTAACACTGCTTTAAAAATAGGCAGTGCTGCAAAAAAAAAATTTATACTTGTAGGCAGCCATTTTTTCAAATGTTTAAAAAATCGCCCAAATAATTTCGACTTCTTAAAAACCCAGTGAGGCAAGTGAATCCTCTAGAATAGAAAGAATTTGGATAACTTGTTTTCCTGTTCACAGGTGCAGGCTGTCCCTGATTTTCTTTCAGTTCTCTGCAGGGTAATTGCATGTAGAAGGTCCTGAAGCTAGTTTCAGTAGCATTGCTGAGAGAAATCCAAGGCATTTAGGAACACATTCTAGTTGAACTTAAAACATTTGGTGATTAAAAAAAAAAAATTAATCTTGATTTATTTTTGAAAGAGAGAGAGAGCGAGAGAGCAAGTGGGGGAGCAACAGAGAGGGAGGGAGACACAGGATCCAAAGCAGGCCCCAGGCACTGAGCTGTTATACAGAGCCCAATGTGGGGCTCAAACTCACAATCTGTGAGTTCATGACCTGAGCCGAAGTTGGGTGCTTAACCGACTGAGCCACCCAGGTGCCCCTGAAACATTTGGTGATCTTTAAGAAGCCTTCTGAATATGGAGTGTGCTCACTTTTCCAGGCTGTACTGTGGTCATCTGGCCTCACTTAAGCCTTTTAGTAAATGACACAGTTCACATTTGTATTCATTGGACAGTAAGTGACTGATAACATGGTCTCATTTTACCCTGATACTAAAGGCTCTGAGAGAACTGCTAGTTAAAACAGGAAAAGACTACTTTTTTTTTTTTTTATAAGGCACCAGATTGAGTGGAAGGTTATTTTAAGTTTTCTTGGTGGTTGAAGCTACTATACAGATGAATAAAAGCAGATGTTTGCCATTTTGTATGGTAGAAATAGTTAAACAATCAACAACGTTGAAGAAAGCAGTATTTGGTGCAGGAGAGAACACAACAGTCATCCTATAGGGTAGTCTTTTTTACAGGCTGTGATTTTCACATTTTAGATGATGTGTTGGTGTCCAAGATACAAATGTATATGAGTTACCCTGAATCAACTATATTTTATGCAACCCTATGTCTTAAGTTGGATGAATTCTTAGAGATAATTTGTACTGTTACAAGGTCAGGACATTGAGGTTCTGATTTGGGAAGTGACTTGTCAGAGGTCACTTGTGAGTGGGTGACAGAACCAGAACTAAAATTCTGACAGGTATCTGGAATTAAGAACAGAGCTCTTTGTACTTTAATTTGTGTGTTCCTTATATGCTACAGTAAAGCCATATTTCTATAAATTGGGCAAGAAATATCCACATTTCTTATAGGAAAGATACCAACATGGCATGTGGATTTGGCAGAAAGCTTTCACTAGAGCAACTCAAAGAATAGAAATTAGGAAAATCTGTCTAGTTTTAGGTATTCACTGTTTTTAATCTACATGTGAAGGTGTTTATATTTTGACTGGCTATACTTCTATTCAGTGGTCTACCCTCCTATCATTCTTGATGTTGATTAAACTGTAATTACATGACTTTCTCATATAATTCTACTTTGCTTTCTAACTCTGGACATTCAGTTGAAAAGAAAAGTTTGAAGTGGTGGAGCTTATTAAACATTTTAGACATACTGATTTTCCTTTAACTTAGGTCCACAATATGTATAGGAAACATATTCTCCCTCAGTTGGACATAAGAGGTTAGAAAGAGCTATAGAAATGTAGTAACTGTTAACAAAAAAGAAATGTAGTAACTGTTGATTACATTTTAATTCTTTGGTAGAAGAAGAGGAAGTAGTGTTTGCATATTCTGTTATGGATTCTATACTAGACAAGTGACTAGATCTGTGTTAATCAGTGACTTAGTTAGGGGACCTGACTAGAAGAAATACTTAGTAGAAAATAACTAATTGTAATAATTCATTAATTCTGATGATGCCAATAATAATAGGTTCCACTTCTTGAATTTCCTTTTATTGAGTGACGGATGTATTCCTTGACCCTTCACTTGTCTAATTTATTTCTCAAGAAATCCATTCTCATTTTACAGGGAGGAACCTGAAGCTCAGAGATTAAATAACTTGCCCAAAGTCTTGTAGCTGTTAAGCAAGCAATATTTGAATCCTGATGTATATAGCTCCCGTTTGTTTTTTTCTCTTTCTGAAACACTTTTTAAATAGTAGGACAAATCCAAAGCCGGATAATGTTGTCACCTCATATACCCTGTTTATTTTTGTAATTATTGAAGACATCTCAGCTTCCTCCTTATTGGAATTTGCCTCCAAGCTTTGGTTTGTGCTTCTTTCGTCCTGCACCACTAGCTGAGTTTCCATCCAGAGTTCACATCTAACTTAAATACCACTAAAGTGAATAGAAATTTTTCTCAAAAAAAAAGAAAAAAATAGGGGCGTCTGGGTGGCTCAGTCAGTTAAGCGCCAGGCTCAGCTCAGGTCATGATCTCATGGTTCGTGGGTTCCAGCCCCATATTGGGCTCTGTGCTGACAGGTCAGAGCCTGGAGCCTGCTTCGGATTCTGTGTCTCCCCCCCTCTCTCTGCCCCTCACTCACTCGTGCTCTGTCTCTGTCTCTCTGTCTCTCTCTCTCTCTCAAAAACAAATAAACATTAAAAAAAGATTAAAATAATAACAAAAATAAAACAAAAAAAATAACCTGTATGATGAACTTCATAGAGAGCCAAAGTGGTTGACAGAGTCACTTCTTAAACTCCTTGCACAACTCCCTGCTGTCAACATAGGAGTTCTCCATGTGTGCTTTGAAATATAGGCTGACTTCTTCTAGTTTACTGGTGGATTGCTTCCTTCTTCTGTGTAGACTGTATTTCTAGGAAATCTGATTTTAATGTAAGCTTACTTATATTATAATTAGGAAGATAAATCTCCTCAACTTCTGGGGAGGCATTCTCCTAGATTCTAAGAAAGTACCCATGATCTCAAGATATCTTACAGAAAAACACATTTCTAGTGGGTAAACATGACCAATTATTGAGCATATGGCAGCATATCAGAGTAGAATTCCAAAAATCTCAAGGTTTACCCATTTGTTTTTTATTCATACTTTTAGATTTATATAATCCAAGCTTACTGGAAATGTTGTAGACTTCTGGCAGATGGTTATCAGAGTGAAAGTGTGAGTAGTACAATTTGCTTTAAGGGAGCAAGATTCTAAGAGAATCTTTTTACCATGTCTACTTAATCCCATGACCACTACTTGAAATAAAGTTTTGGGGGGCAATTTTGAGTATTACTCTTGATTTCTTGAAATTGAAATGTGTTTACTAATCCTAATAGGAAAAAAATGCTAAAGTATCTACTTGCAGAAGAGAAGTTGAAAGTGGAAATATCTGACTCAAGGGTAAACAGAATGTGCAGTAGCTAGTACTTAAGGAAACTCTTCTTGTCATATGAAGCCAATAAACCAAAATGGTTTTCTTTCCTTGGTGTAAACTTGTACTTAAGCTGGGTTGGATGTGATCTTTTGGGTTTTAATGGGCATGACTGGGTTTATCCTACAGGGGTTTAAGGAGATGGGTGGCTTTTCTTTCTAGGCTAAGGCAAACAGAGAAACCAACACCATTTGAGGGCTGCCAAACCATCTGAGGGCTTGTTTAAGTGCCAGGAAAAGTGCCATTCAAATATTGGAACAAGAGAAGGTCGGAGTTTCTTTAGGGATACGTGCAATCAAAATAAAAGCAATAAATTCTTACAGTCTGGATATTCTTACTGGAAACTGGCTTTGAAAAAAAAAAAACCCTGTCTGCTACTGTTTATCTAAGGGTATTTAAGTATTTTGGGTATTTTGAGGACTGTTTGTGGTTATCAAGGGTCTTTTGTTTTCTACATAGAAAGTCTGACTATCTCCATCAAAATAATTTGTGAATATGTATTTTTAAATATATACATTTCCTGCAGTACTCAAGTCCTTAACAGTGGTCGTTATCACTCTGTCATTTCAGGTGAGCAAACGTAAGTTATATTACTTTGTTCGGGATTATTCATCTAGTGAGTGTTAGAGCCAGGACTGTAATCAAAGTGAGAGTACTCTTGGTTATACCATACAGTATCCTTATGCAGTGAGTATTCACTGAGTACCAGTGTTCTGTGTAGTGTATTGGAGAAAACACTGTGTAAAGAGTTTCATCGTTTTCTAAGTGTAATTTTGCTAGTCTTTTTATGGTCAAATATGAAATTTTATAAATCCATTTAAAAAGTAAACTGAATCATTTTAAAGCAGGAGTTATTTCTTTTAAATCTTTTATGATATCAAAAGTAATTATTTATTTAGCTGCTGTGTAAATTCATATATTCCTGAATTGTTCTGAAGTGGAGCACCCATGTAAAATACAATTGTTCTTTAAGGAATTCACCAAAGATAGTAAACTTAGGAGATCATCTCCATTTTTGATCAGTTTTATTTTCAAGGTCATTTGAGATTCACAGGTACACATTGGCTAATCAGAATGCAGAGTTCTTCAGTAAGTGTTTGGTAAGTAAGTATTAGCGATCTGGTGGGTTTATTCAGTAGCAGGTGTATTTCCCAGAATTTAATTGCTTTAACTGTATTTAAAATCAGTTCACTTGCCTTTCTAAGTGGAGCTTTGCTCCTTTGTTTCTGTGACTATATGTGCACAGTTGCTGTAGAGCAACTTTTGATTCTTTCACTCTGGTGAAGTCAGCAAAACTACCATCGCTTTAGGACTAAAGAAAAAGAAACAGGTGAAATACCATACAGGAATTTTGAAGATAAATCAATGGTTAACACAAAACCAATAATATATTCAAAACCCTTTCTTGTCCATACTGGTAAAGTAAGTTACATCTGTTGGCCTAAAATACTATGTGTGTGCGCCTGTGTGTGCTCATACACACATACACAAATGATTGAAATGGCTTTAAATGCTACTGAGTAGTCTAATTGTCTAAATTATCAGTAACCTATCTATCACACTGTGATTATTGTTAGAGCAGTGCTGTCCAATAGAACTTGTCTGATGGTGGAAATGTTCTATATTCCACACTGTCCAAAATGGTAGGCATCAACCCCATATGGCTATTTAGCCCTGAAAATGTGGCTTGTGAGACTGAGGAACTGAATTTTCAAAATTTAATTTTAGTTAATTTGAAGAAATTGCTACATGTGAGTAATGGCTACCATTTATATTGTGGGGAAAAACAAATTGTGACCCTGGTGGATGGAATAATAATGATGAATCAATAGAACATACAAATTTGGTCTAGTTTAAGGCAATCTTTTCTAACATCTGTTCCAATATTGGATGTTGTAGATGTACATCATATGGGGTTTTGAAGGGTCTTACTCGTGGTCACTTGGTAGGACTGCAAGGACAGAAAGAACCCAAGCGCCAGTTTGTTGGGAACTCAGATGAAGTGACCTCTAGGTTGAGCTCATTTTGAGATTAAGGGATGCTTCTTGAGAAGAAAGGAAGCTCAGTTTCAGGGATTTGCATTGGTATCTAGATCTGCATTTTCTGAAAATAGATAAAGTCTGAGTTGTCACTTTTCTAGAGCAACTTTTTTTGTTATTGCCAACACAGAAAAGTTTGGCTTCAGAGTACCAATCCACAAAGTTGATGCCTGCAAACCCAGAAAGCCTGTGAGATTGTGTTTGCGGGGTTTTTATCCTTTATGGTAACTTGAGTCAGATACTTCCTTATGGAAAGCTTTATGTGACAGTTCTACCAGGATGAGTCAATACTGCCCTGTTTCCGCCCTGCCACCTCCCCTCTCCCCCCACCCATGTTTTCACTGTTCCTCTCACCCTCAATCTTTTGCTCTGTCAAATGGAAATTCCTGACTCAGCCATTTTCACTTTTCCAATAAGTTACCCAGTTACTCTGTGGTCTCTGATAATGATGTAGATGGTTTGTGATATTAAAGTAGTACTTCTGATTTGGTGACTTACATTATCTCAGCATTTTCAGAACCCACTTGCCTGCAATCTAGTGTGTCTGTGGTTAGCTATAATATACCTACTTGCCAAACTAGTGGTTTGGGTTACTGGGCTTTTCATTTAACTTCGAATTTGGGGGATTAGAAAAAAAAAATAACTCAGGAACCTATTTTAATAAATTGCATTAGAGTGAAATGTTGGAATTATATTAATTGTTTTGTTTTTTAAAATGTCTCCTTACTGTGCTCAGTCTTGTGCTTTTATTGAAGATGTGTGTGCGTGTAGGCACACGTTTAAAACTCATACTTGAACTATTGATGATATCCATTATGTAACTTAGTGCTTCCTATTTAAGTTGCAGCATGACAACAGTTTAGTTGCATATTTGCTGCTAGTAAAACATTTCTATCCAGTGACGAACTGGTGTTATTTCTTTTTTTAGGTCATGAAAACTGAGCAACTTTTCATATTTCCCTGCTTGCTTTGGTTCTCAGGAAGATCAGATACAAATTTGGGGACTTATATGGACTTTATTTTTGCTAGCATACTTTTTCCCTTAATAACGATAACAAAAAACTTTCATTCTCAAATGACTCAGGACACTAACTCCAAGATTCTGAAAATTCCTATCGGCACCTTAGCATACATTGCATTCTCTGCTTCAAAATGCCACATTCATCTTATGTATCCTGCTGGGTTGTTTAGCTTAACACGTATAACCTCATCTATGTTGTCATTTTTCATAGCCTTGGGGTCTCATCTTGGAAGTACCACTTCATTGACTATGTGATCCTTGGCATTGTTATTCCAACTCTCCAAGCCATCATTTCTTCAGAAATTGAGTGATAATGTTTAATTGTGGTGTAAAACGACCAACAGTTGACCACCTGCCTGAATGGACTACCTTTATAGATATTCTAGGATTCTTTCAGCTTCTATCCATTACTATACATATAATATATCCAAAATTTGGGGGATGGAAGCAGAAACCCTTTACTGTCATTTTAGGTAATGTCAGTAGACATGCAGCTCCTTAGCCTTTTTCAGGTGTGCTGGAAGGTGAGGATGGCTCACACCTGCAAATAATGCAATTTTTCACGGTATGTCATTTGTATTAATCACCATTTTTCTTAGGAGCCCTCATTTCCACATTTATTTGAAAATCATTATCTCAGGCACTGGGATAAATGTTGGAGAGAAAATGATCCATAATATTTTTCCTGCCTTTCAAGGATCTTGAATGTATGCTGGGGAAACAGATGGGTAAATTAATTATAATATGATTAGTGCTACCGTACTATATTTACTATATGCTGTGAAATCACTGGGGGAAATATAGCATAGGTAAATCTGCTGGGTGTGTGAGAGTCCATTGTGATGGTTTTGGTTTTATTCTATAAGATTGGATTAGTAGAGAAATGACATTAGAATGAGGGTTTGAAGACTGATTATGATTTTTTTAGATAGTGGAGAGGTGCCTCAGGTAGATAGAACAGGTTTGTGCCCTGCCCCCAGTGTGTGTAATGGTGACTAAGCTTCCTTCAACTTGCAGGATGCTCCCATTCTCTGTGTCCCATACCCACACCAACCAACTAAAACATAAACAAAACCCAGTAACCATAAAAATCCCCAAATAGTTGAAACATTGGTTAATGATACTTGACTCAATCACTTGTACAAAGTGTGGATGAAAGTGTTTGTCTTTCAAAAAGGAATTGTAGAAGCCTGTGTGCATTTTTCAGGTAGTTTAGTAAAGGGGGGGGGGGGTGTGGTAATAATTCTACTAAAGATAAATATTCCAGAAACGTGGATCTGGTTTAATGATATTACGCGTCTCTTATCAGAAGGATCCTCTATCTTCCAGACAGATGGAATAACCATAGTATATGGGATAGAACAGGGGATTTGGAGACTTGATCAGAATAATAGCCCTGCCATTGACTTCGTCTAGGAACAAAGTAAATGAGGATGGAAGGCCTGTGTCATTTACTAGTGTTTTGTCAGCCCAAATTAGGTGCCACTCTCCTTCTTCTGTCATACTGTACTTGGATTTTGTTAATTTCAACAGGATGAACATCTAGGACATTAAAAGTCAGAGAAGGAGCAAAAGTTTCAGTTACCCTTTATTCCCTAGTAAATTAATTGTTCAGACATTACTGAGATCTTATTCCCATCGTTTCAATTTCCTGCCTGAATGGGAAGTTTCAGTTGTCAGAGTGGTCAGTGATTCAAAGCTATGTATGCTATTTTAGGACCATAATTGGGGCAGATGGTTACGAGAGTGTCCATAGTCCATAACTGAGCATACCTAAGAAGCTCCCGAGCTGACGGTGGTAGTAATGGGGGGTGAGGGTTGGTTTTGGTGTTGTTATTAGTGATGGTGATATTGATATCCTCTTGGTCCCTATATACGTAAAATTTGTTGGGGATGAAAATGTCAAGGACTTGGCATTAGGATGATAGCTGTTCGTAGTTTTTCCTGCATTCTGTTCTCTTTTACTCAGGCAGTTTTATTAGAGCTTTAAATAAAGAAAAGAGACCCTTCTTTAATAAATTAGGGAGACATTCCTTTTGAGGGGCAACAAACAAAGGCATAGGGGTTTACACATGTTATTTCTTTGTACAAATTGTCTTTAACATCTCTTGGACACATTATTCTGAAATTTATTAATACTCTCTTTGCAAATGGAGAAAATCTCATTGATACTGGATGGAGAGTAGGGGAGATGGGGCAAGCTGGTTAGATCCCAAAGGGAAATTTTCCTTGGAATTTTCCACCATTGTCACACACAGCTTAGGGTTTTTCTTGCACATCACCCAGGAAACACTGTGAAATGAAAAGAACTTTTTATTGCCCTTGTCTTTCAGAATTGAATACAGGCTGACTGTGATTGCCAGAGACTTATTCTTGGGAGACAGTGAGACAAAATAAACAATATCCCCCATTTTATTGCTCTATTTGGGGCCCTGGAACCCACCTTCTGAGCACATGTGCCATCCTTACCTAAATTCTGTTGTATCCACAATTTCAAACAACCTAATGCATATTTGTTTTATTTTATTTACTATTTAATAATATCAACTCTTTTCTTACGTAGTGAAATATAGACTCATTACTTCTTCCAGGTTTGGTTTCCAATTCATTTGTTCATTTGTTGGGCAATCTTGGTCAAGTCACTTTATTTCTCTGAGCCTTAGTTTTCTTATAAATAAAATGAGAATATTGGTAAAACCTTTACCTTCAGGTAATTAGGAGGAATGTATATGAAAGTGCATTGTAATCAATAAAGTGCTGTATCAATGTCAACTGTAGCTGCCTGTCATTACCAAACTTTTCAACATAGAATATGTGTCTGGAACATCATCCTCATTCATAGAGGCTGTTTTCATGTGTACAGAACAAAGGAAAACAAGTATCATCCCTGTTCTCAAATCAATGAGTATGTATTCCATCTGTTGCTAATAGCATTCACACAAAAATAGGATAATTCACAAATTATACCAGGACATAAAAGGCAGTACAGACACAGTTGAAAGAAATAGTTGCTAGTGAATGTATTATTAATTCAGGCATTTGTATGTGGGTGGAAGCTTGTAAAGACTGAGTCATAGGAATTGTATTTTCAGAAAGTTTGGGGTGTGAGTACAAGAAGGACAGAAGGGGAATGACTTCTTCACTCTTCTGGTTTGTGAGAGTTAATTGCCTCCCCATCTAGAATGCCCATTCCCTCTGCCCATAGGAATTTTAACCTTTTGAAATTCATTCTGTATGTTAGCTACTTTAAGGTTTCTTGATATCTCTGAGTCACTGCTATTACTTACAACTACCTCCAGTTCATAGCAAGCACATTTCCTCCATTATTTATGCCTTCAAAGAGTTTTCTGTAGCTCTTTATAGCATTTATCAAATTATATTATGTTTATGTACCTTTCTGTCATCTCTACTTTCGTGATGGCTTGGAAATGACTTATTTATCGCAAGAGAGCTCAGCAAATGTTTGTTTACTAGGTACATACTATGTCATTTGTGTATTTAGGGGGATCCACAAATGAATGAAAATCACCTTTTTCTTCAAGGAAAATGGATGGGGGGAGAATGTGTGTGTGTGTGTGTGTGTGTGTGTGTGTGTGTACACACACACATATATATATTTTTCAAATATATATCCTACTTCCTATTTCTGAAATTTGCTTGGTTTAATGTAAACTAAATCATTGTATACTTATATGTATATATATGGATTAAAAAACACAAACTATTTCATTTAGTGGGAATGGAGAAGGTTTCTAGTTTTTATTTAAATGATATCTGAAAGTTTTACAAGTCTCTGTAATGCTGTTGTAACAACAGAGCTTAATTCTATTTATAAAATTGTTTTCTTCTTTTGGCTATGGAAGTTTCACTGTTTTTTGACTTTATTGGCCAGTGTTTCTTCATTTCTTTTTCAATTAATGAATATCTATTGAAGTCTCATTACATGCTACATCCAGTGCATATAGAATTGTGTGGAAGGTACAGAGATTAGTCCCACAAGGCCCCTGCCCTGAAGAGTTTGCAACTGGTCACGGAGACAGCTGTCTATTTACGTTGAAGGATAAAATGTGTTTCTTTCTGTTGATGCTCTTCAAAAGCAAGGAGGTAGAGTTACATGATTAGTTTTCAAAACAGACTTAGCTACCACACCTTAATTTTGGGGAAAATGTTTGGGGTCAGAGGGAGGAGGCTTACAGGACCATTGAAGTTTGGATGGGAATGGAGAGGAATGATGGAATGGCTCTAATGGCAAGATCAGCTTGAAATTTGAGGGAGTGAAAGTGAACATGGGAGGGACAAAGTCTGAGAAGTGGGAGGGTAGGCATTCAGGGTCCAATGATACAGCTTAAGTGTGCCTGCAGGGAAAGGTGGTGAGATGAATTGATGCTGTTTATCCTTCTATACTGCTTATACTGTTTACTTCAAAGTAGAGCAGATTAGGGAAGGAGCAAAGATCCAGGCTCTGAATTTGGCCTGGCTGTGAAATGTTTTCTGTAATTCCCAGTCTGGTTACTGATTTACAAAGGTGGCTGGATGTGTGGTTGTTTTCCAGCTTGTGTTAAGAGTCATGATTCAGAGTGTACAGAGGCACATCTAGAAAGGAACTAGAGTGGATGCAGAAGAAACTGGAGTGAACATGTAATACTTGGCATAAATGAGATCATGCATTTGGAAGTTCTCAGTAAACTCTGAAATGCTAACTCGGTGTATTGACAATACAATTCTGTGTATGAGTGTGTGCACTTGCTTTAGTCATTGAAGATCTTCTAGATTCTCTTCTCACTCAAACCCTAACCCATATGCGCTGTAAGAAGATTTAGGATCAAATAACAATGATACTTCATTCTTGCTGGTTAAATACTAAGAAGTCATTGAGAAGAGTCATTGTTATGGTAACCGGTAATTCATAAACTCCTTGCACCTGCTATGTTACGGCAACTATGTCTTTATGTTTATGGTTTAGCAGCATATGCTATTGATGGAATTAAAGATGTGGATTTAAAAAGAAAAGGTTTGTGTTGTAGAATTTTAAAATGCAGTGTGTAAAAAATTACAAAAAACAAAAGAAATACAGAAAACCCAGGGTGCCTGGGTGGCTCAGTCAGTTGAGCGTCTGACTTTGGCTCAGGTCATGATCTCACTGCTCCTGATTTCGAGCCCTGCATCGGGCTCTGTGCTGACAGCTCAGAGCCTGGAGCCTGCTTCGGATTCTGTGTCTCCCTCTCTCTGCCCCTCTCCTGCTCATGCTCTGTCTCTTTCTGTCTCAAAAATAAATAAACATTAAAAAAATGTAAAAAAAAAAAAATACATAAACCCATGATCCTGCCACCCAAATTTAATAGATGTTAATATTTGCCTTATTTGCTTTAGTCTTCTCTGTTTTGTTTGTAAGTCAATAGAACGTCTGATATAGCGAAGGCACTCCTGCTCTTTGACTCTCTTTGTAGATGAGCACGATTCAATTCTAAATTCAGTTTGTGTCAGTGCTGTATATTAAAAACATATTTTTATTACAGGTGTATGCATCCATAAACATTATGTTTTAATGTTGCACTGACTAAAACAAAAATATAAAATTATTGCAGTTCTTCACATGGTTATCCACATGGAAACCTGCAATGATTTTATAATCTTTTATTCAGTATGACCTTAAACATGTATAAAATATATTGTTTGGCATAACTTTCTGCCTTGGTAACATAAATTGAAGTGGCTTTTAAGTTTTTTTGACCATAATCTGCAGGGTGTTGTATGTTTTACAGTGTAACCTAATACATATATACAGCTGTGTGTGTGTGTGTGTGTGTGTGTGTGTGTACACGTATGTGTGAGTTTTGTGTGAGTAAAACTGAAAAAGTTTCTCCATTCCATGGTTTCGACTGTGTGTTTTACTCTGTTTCCTAGCCTATTCATTTCTAGACTTAGTAAATTGATTTTATGACCTAATAATAGGTTGACATCCATGATTTGAAAAATATTAATCTCAACAATTAATCTAATCTTATCTAAAATTAATACGGGACATTAGTATACAGACATAAGCCTTTGCAGTATAATAAAAGTGCTTCAAATAATAAAGCAACCTAATAAAATAGCATTCTTCTGCACAAGATTTGATTACATTCATTTTGTCTAATTCATTCTGAATATTTGTTTTCTGTGAACTAAATCCATACATGTCTTAGCCATTTGATCAATTACTATTAATTCACTAGGCATGTTAGGGAGTGCATGTTAGTCAGTATAGAATATCTCCTTTCAGTCTGTTGTGACCTCTTGGTTTGCCTGGAATCCCAGAGGGCTGTCATGGTGTCAGGAAAGGAAAGAGCTCTTGCTGGCTCAGATACTGACTTCTAACCTTGTCACCAACAAACTGTATATAGTCTTGATAACTCTTTTCTTCCGTCTGGCCCTCATTTTCCTCACCAATTAATCGAATGAGTTAATTAGCTCATCTTGAAAGAACTTTCATTCTGTGAAACATAGGGTAGCTAGGACCTGGGCCACAAAGTTGTTAGAATTTGCTGAGAATATATCAGATGTAAAAGAACAGGACTTTCTCCTGGAATTACAAGTTTTGCAGTTGCAAGAAGTAAGCAGGCCATATGTTGTTTAAATGGTTCTTGGGCAGAAATGATTCCCCAATTGTAAAACCATTTCAGAGTAAGCTTAATGTCTCTAGGATCTACCTACTTTTTTATTGTTATTTCTCAGGGACAGGGCTGGCTATGTCAATGTATATGTATGTGAGCATATATAAGTGCTAAGAATGGCAAAGGATTGTTTCTTTATTCCATTTCAGTTAAATGTCTTCATAGGCAAATTCAAAGCTGCAGAAAGAAATCTATAAACTCTGGTAACTTTACGGGACAGTTTCATGAGTCCTACATGTTGTAGTAGTTTGTGGCTTTAGGGAATTTTCCTTTTTCATGTGAGTTACATGTTTGAAATAGAGTAAGAACATATCACCTAAATTACATGTCCTTCATACAAACAAAAGGCACATTTCATGATAAGAGTTCTTTATGAGTATTGTTTTGTGTATGTTTGTTTTAAGAAACAGGAGTTTAAATTGCAGTTTGGGGTGGACCTTGGAGACCATCTCTTCCCATTTGCTCCTAAAAAGATAGACCAGAGAATGTTCTTGCCTCAATCTCCCAATCGAGGTGACAGTAGGGGCAGGTTCCTGTATCCTCTAAGCTTCCCATATCCTTTTTGTATGCAGATTCTTTTTAGGAAGCTCTACATTTACCGAGACCTAGGGGAGCTAGTTCTAACTCCTGTCTGAAGGTGTGGTCCCATTAAAGAAGTGATTATCCTGAAATAGAAATCTGTTCCTACCCGAGGGACTAATAAAGGTGTGTTTTTCCTTAGGGGCAGCAGGATAGATGTAAGTCTCTGGGAGAGGATTCCCTCAACCCTAGATGGTTGAGGCAAAGGCTAGATTTCTTTTAACTCCTTTGACTATGCAAGAACTCAGCTTTCTCTTAGCTAACAGTATGCAGAAAGTTCTTGTCTCTTGTATTATGGCCACAATACTTGCCCTCTCTTTTTAGATGTGGATTAGAATTTCTGGACCTATGGGGCACCTGGGTGGCTCAGTTGTTTGAATGTCTGACTTTGGCTCAGGTCATGATCTTGTGGTTCATGAGTTCGAACCCCACATTGGGCTTGATGCCGTCAGCCTGTCAGCACAGAGCCTGCTTTGAATCCTCTGCCTCCCCTCCCCTGCTTGCACTCTCCCATAAATAAATAAATTAAAAAAAATTTCTGGACTTATGGGTTCTGATTCTGTGGTTAATATCCTTAGGTCAGAGACCAGAGCTAACCATTACTTTGTGATGCCCTGTGCTTGGCACTGAGCAGGTACTGTGGATGTTTGTGAATGAAGACTTTGTATTAACTAGTCACTATTTTGCACTGCATGTTATAAAGCTGATAATCCTAAAATAGTAGAATTGATTTTTGAAGTAAACAAAATTCTTTTTTTTAACATATTAAAATACTACCATTGAACCTTCTTGTCTGCTTTTCCTCCTTCATCCTCTGCAGTGTGCCGAGATTTTGCTGTCTTAGAGGACCACACCCTGGCCCACAGCCTGCAAGAACAAGAGAGTGAGTAATGGCCCTCATTATGTTCCTTCTGTTTTCTCTTTCAGTAGTAGCTCCAGGCAGGTTTCTTTGGGTGAGGCAGGGAGAGAGAACAGAGTCACCAGGCCTACTTTCCATCAGTCCTGAGGGATTTATCTAGGCAAGTGCCACCTGGGTGGAAAATGAAGTTCTGGGTATTTTAAGATGTAACAGCTGCCAGGGATTAGGAGACTTTGGGTATATGGGAGGAAAAGCGGCGCGTGAACCTTTCCCTTGCCTTAGTATTGTTAGGAGGGAGATACTATCTGGCATCTGTTCTTCCCCTAGAAGAGGGGCCTGAACATCTTTGCAGACATTGGAAGTATCTAGGTTGTGGCCTTTTCTCAATATTTATGTAGGTAATTATGGAAACTAAACCTAAGTTATGTGTGTTACACAGAAGTACGTATTTGCAAATATGTAATTTGGGAATCATTAATTCCTGTGTCAATACAAAAAGTAAGTATTGAAAATGTTTATAAATAGAGTGACAGCTTGTGGAGCAGAAGGAGCCCTGGCCTTGGTTTTAGAGTATTGGTGTGGAAATCCTGTCACTGCTGCTGTTTTGCCATGTGACCAGGGGCAAGTTACTTAACCTTTTTGATACTCATTTTACTTAATGGAAAGAGAAGAGGAATAATTCCTTTGCTGCCTGTTATATAGCATTATTGAAAGCATAAAATGAAGTCATGGATGTGAAGCTCTTTTTAATGGAAAAACCCTTCTTAAGTTATCCTGAGACGTATTATTAACCAGACGAAACATTGTGATTCCTCTCTTCAATCTCTCCGTCCAGTTGAACATCATTTGGCCTCGAATATTCAGCGGAACCGTTTGGTCCAGCATGATCTCCAGGTGGCTAAGCAGCTTCAGGAGGAAGATCTGAAAGCTCAGGCTCAGCTCCAGAAGCGCTACAAAGACCTGTGAGGATTTGGGGGTGGGCGGGAGGCATGCTGGGACTGGTTTTCCCTGTGGAGCCAGGGAAGGGAAGAAGAGTGTGTCTGTCCCTCTCATGCCTGTCACTGTTAGATTACAAATCCTATAGTGGCTAGCCCACAGTTTTCTTTGGTCTGAAATTTTTGTTGTTGTTGGAATACTTCATAGGTTTGGGGACAAGTGGATTCTGGTATGACTCTCAGCACGTTTAACTGTTGGACTTTGAGCATTTCGATCCACCTCTCTGAGTCTGTATTCCTTCCCTATAGCATGTGGAAAATAATCTCTGTTCCCTTTGCCTCATAGGTTGGTTGGGGGATCCAGTGAAATACTGGATATCAAAGAACTTTATGAGTTGTATTGGATTCCTTTACTCTTGCGTGGTTGATGTTTGCTGCTCTTATTTTCCTTGAACCTCTTTTGCTTTTCAGGGAGAGGCAGGATCTTCTGGAAAGCTCTGAAATACACACTCATTCTCTTTATAACTTCAGCATCTGACAGACATTCTTTCCTCAGTCTCCTCCTGTAATAGTTCGGTAAATGAAAAGATCATATCCAAGGTCTCTTCCAGCACAATGACTTACTTTTTTCCACTGTTTTAAAAGCTCAGAGGGTGCATTTCTTATTTGAGAGTGACCCCTGTATCTAAATCTCTGTGTAATCCCCTATATCTAAATGGTGGATTTAACCACAAGGTATTGTTTTGAGGGGAAAGGGTAGAGGGAGAAGTAAAGGGCCCCCACAGTTTACTGTAGTTCATGTTCAAATAAACAGGAAAGCCTATCATTTTTACTGTCTTTGAGGAAGGGTTTGCCTTTCTGGTTTATTATTTGTAGAAAGAACTTTAGTCATCCTTTTGTTCAGCTTCCTTATTTTGTAAATAAACACTCTTACTGACTCTTGCTATACCTGTCACCATGAAAGGCGCTGGAGACCACAGATAGGAACAAAATATAGCTGTTGCCTTTAAGAGCCTCAGAATAAAACTCTGAGGCTTTTGAAATCTACAGAGACTGGTGTAAGCCACAGAGAATTAAATAATACATTTAATGCCAGTGAAGAAAGGAGAGACTGGGAAAACCATTCTAACACAGGTGATGTATTTAATCTGAGCCTTGATGGTTAAATTAGAAGTTCATAGTGCTAGCTGAAGGAAACCATTCTAGCCAGAGGGAGTAATAGGGAAGGGAAGAGGTTAAAGAACCTGGAATCTCATGGTAGCTACAAGATGTTCAGTATTGCTGGAGTGTAGTGTGTGATTAAGGGCATGGGTTAGGGCATGAGGCCAGAAAAGTAGTCAAAAACTGGACCAAAAGTTATGCTTTTAGGAATTTAGATTTTGTAGATGTTATATTATAAACAGAGAACCATTGAAAGAGTTTTAGATTTTCATTTTGGGATCTACTCTGGGGGATGGGTAGATAAAGGATTGTAGGGGACAAGACTGAAGACAGCTTTGAAGTGGTCAAATTAAGAGATGACAAGGCTTGATTGGAGGGTAATGCTCATGGAATAAGAAGAGAGAGATTTGAGAGGTGTGGAGGTTTGGGGTCATAACCAGAGTTAAGATGAGAGCCAGAGGGGTGCCTGGGTGGCTCAACCCTCCAGCTCTTGATTTCATTTCAGGTAGGTCATGATCTCACAGGTTTGTAAATTCGAGCCCCACATCAGCCTCTACACTGACAGTGTGGAGCCTGCTTAGGATTCTCTCTTTCCCCCCCTCTCTCTGTCCCTCCTCTGTTCTCTCTGTCTCTCTCAAAATAAATAAACAAAACAAAACACCCCCAGAAAACAAAACAAAAAGATAAGAGCCAGAGCTAGAGTATTCTAGAGTTCTAAACCATTGCCTTTTACATTATTCACAGTGCTTTGCTATCAAGGGCAGTTCTGAGGCTGGTGCAGAAGTTTAAGACCCTGAATTAGGGTAATGATAGTATAATGAGATTATTCAGAGATTATTGAGATAAAACTCTAAATATAAATGAGGATTCAGAGAGTAATGGATTATAGGTCTTAAATTAGAGGAGAGCCAGATATTCTATTTCTGCCTGGGACTTCAGGCTTTTGGAGATACTCCTAGCTGAAATAAGTGGTTAGAAAGGAAGTTGTTCTGATTGTCACACGCTAGCAGTTTTGACAGTTGCACCTCACTGGCTGGATGAAATGCTGTGAATATTAATGAACTGGAAGCTCTTACTCACTCTGCATCCTGGGGCCCCCGTCCACTATCAGGCTTGCCTATTGTTGACAACCCCTTTCTCACGTGATTTTGCTTCCTCGGGATTTTGTGTAATTGTCTGCGTGAACTCGATCTTGTCCTTCGTGGAAATATGATTGGAAGTGATTATCCTCAGCTTAAACCTCACTTCTTTATTTTCTGTACTAGGGAGGACATCTGTGTCACTTGTAACCTTTAACATTTCATTTAGATTTGCCTTCTCTGCTGGGCTTCTTCTTTTTCCCATCTGTTATTATCTTGCATGTAATTAATATTTGCTAACTCCTGTACAGATTTTACCTGAGTTTGAGAGATCCAACTAGAGAAGTCTTTGAAAACTAGGAACATGATTTTGTGTATGATTCTTAATTATTAGAAGTAAGTGAATGAAAAGAGGATATATAAATAAAAATTGTTTTGAGTAGATTTTGTTTCTTTTCAATTCTTTGGTTTGAGTGGTTAAGAGTTCTAAAATATTAGACCTATAAGATTAAGTCATTAAGTCCAAATACTTTTATAGCTGATAAATTGACAAGAGAGGGCATGGCTCATTGACTCTCCGTGGCAGGACCAGAAATCAGGTCTGCAGCTACCTTGTCCAGTGTTTTTCCTACTGATTCTAGGAGAGTCTTGCCATCCCTTACCTGTGCTCTCTTACTTCCTCTTCCTTCCTTTCTGTTTTGTATCAGCATAACACGTGCGTACACGGCCACGTCTCTGTCCACCTGTACCTGCCTGTCTCCAAGCATGTTGGAAGTGACCGTTTCTGTATACAAATGAGGATAATTTCTGCCTCTCAGTTTTGTTGGAAGAGAGAGTATGGGCTTTAATTCCTTAATCACAGTTCAGATTATTGCCCTCCCCAACACTTTCCAGTTTACAAAATGCTGTTTGTTAAACATGGAATAGCCAACCAAGAATGAGATTCATTGAGAGTTTTAAGTTCACTCGGTAGAGAGAGAATGAGAGGGAGAATGAGAATGTTTGTTTAGCAAGAAAACTCCCTCTGTAAGTCACAACTGTAATTTCATTCCAACCTCTTCTTAAGTCGTAAACCCTAAGCATGTTTATGGTCATCCTTCCTAGCTAACAGTTGTGTGTGAAGTTTGGCTTTCCAGAGGTATCAGGTTCTGGAGTTTGAAGCTGCCTATTGACTTTTCTTGACCTGAATCTAGAAGACATGCACTTGTACCCATCTCTGAGATATCCAGTTCTTCTTTTTTGTTTGCATTGCTGTTTTAGAGGTGATCTATTTTGCCCACCAAAATCATCATCTTGGTTCTTCTTCCAAAAAGGATTGTGAGCCTTGACTGCAAAGTGAAGATTTACTCATGTTTGTATCCTCAGTGTCTGAGCATGGTGTCTGTACTATGGCAGGTGTTAAATTTAAGTCCCTGTTCAGTACATGAATGCCAAAACAAGGCAAACTATGGTAGCAGCAGTATTGCAGCATTCGCGTTTCTCGGGGATCTGAGTTTTAAGAAAACTGGCACCAGCCAGAGGGGTGTCTACTGGGAACTGAAGCTGCACGGTATTTTAAGTATTAGTGAAACTGAAAAATACATCTAATTTAAACACTTATAAAAATCATTTTAAAGTCATACCATCACTTCTAGGAGACCAGAGTGACATCTAGTGATTTGTATATCTGTGGACATTAATCTGATAGTTTACGTTTCCTTTGTAAGATCTTGAGAAAGCATGCCTGTCTGTGGAGTGGCCCCAGTATGGTGAGGTGATAAGAGAATTTAGAAAAGGCCTGGGACTTTCCATTGTAGTGTCTGGGGATCAGATTCTGGTTCTGCCACTTGTGTTCTCTGTGCTCTTAGGGAAATGCTGTCACTACTCTGGACCCCAGCTTTTTTATCTGTAACGTGTGACAATATCCACCTCTTTGCATCATTATTGTGAGGATTAAGTGAGATAAAGATTTGCACGGGTTCATAGTATTCAGTAAATTGTATTTTTAAGAAAATTTATTTATTATTTATTCATACTATTTACACCTGTGTTTTTTAGTGAACAACAAGACTGTGAAATTGCTCAGGAAATCCAGGAGAAGCTGGCTATTGAGGCCGAGAGACGACGCATTCAGGAGAAGAAAGACGAGGTACAACTAAGATAATGCCCCTCCACCCCAGCCCTGAGGAAGGGCTGCCTTCTGTATTCATGGACTCAATGCAGGGTTTCCGGATGGGCAGCAGAACTCTCCTCTTTGGTGGTGCACAGTCCAAGTGTTGCCCTCCATGGACCACTGTTTATTGCCCCTCGATAACTTAAGTGAACTCTTCTTAAAGATGATGCTAATTCAACGTAAGAGGTGAATTAGTTTTCTTGGGCTGCTTTAACAATTACCAAAGACTTGAAGTGGTTAAAACAGCAGAAATAGAGTCTCTCACAGTTCTGGAGGCCAGGAATCCAAAATCAAGGTTTTGGTGGGTCCCTGCTGCCTATTGGGAAAGATGCTTCTTTGCCTCTCCCTAGCTTCTGCTGGCTCCTGACAATCATTGGCATTTCTTAGAGTGTCACTGGATCACTTCAGTCTCTGACTCTGTGGTCGGATGGCCTTCTTCCTGTGTCTTTGTGTCCTCTTGTTTTCTTAAAAGGAAACCAGTCATTGGATTGGGGGCCCACCCTCATCTAGTATGATTTTCTCTTAACTAATTACATCTGTAAAGACCCTATTTTTGAATAAGGTCATATTCTGAGGTTCTTAGTAGAAATTACTTTTTGGGGGGCACTATTCAAACCATACAGGGTGTTTGTTTGTGGGTTATTTGTGCAGTCTTTTTTTTTTTTAATTTTTTTTTTTAATTTTTTTTTTCAACGTTTATTTATTTTTGGTACAGAGAGAGACAGAGCATGAACGGGCGAGGGGCAGAGAGAGAGGGAGACACAGAATCGGAAACAGGCTCCAGGCTCTGAGCCATCAGCCCAGAGCCCGACGCAGGGCTCGAACTCACGGAACGCGAGATTGTGACCTGGCTGAAGTCGGACGCTTAACCGACTGCGCCACCCAGGCACACCTATTTGTGCAGTCTTGAGAGAGGGAGAGCAGACCTGTGTGTAGTCTGAACACAAGTCAGGGCGTGTCAATCGTGAGAGGCCAGGGGCCACCAGTGCTCTCACTCTTTGCTGTTCATGGCTTCATTCTCCTGTGATGCGCTGCCTCAAGGAAGTAATCAGTTTAATTCTGTATATATTTTTAAATTGTATTGTTTTTAAAGTTGAAAATGACTACAAGTAGCAGCAGTGTTTTTTGGTAAGGAGACTTGAATTTGCATTTAACTATTTCCTTTATTTTACACTTTTAGCCTTTCTTACAAACAATTCCTTTTCAGCATGTATTGATTCTTTTCTTTCTTTTTTTTTTTTTTCTGAAATTTATTGACAAATTGGTTTCCATACAATACCCAGTGATCATCCCAAAAGGTGCCCTCCTCAATACCCATCACCCACCCTCTCCTCCCTCCCACCCCCCATCAACCCTCAGTTTGTTCTCAGTTTTTAACAGTCTCTTATGCTTTGGCTCTCTCCCATTCTAACCTCTTTTTTGTTTTTTTTCCTTCCCCTCCCCCATGGGTTCCTGTTAAGTTTCTCAGGATCCACATAAGAGTGAAACCATATGGTATCTGTCTTTCTCTGTATGGCTTATTTCACTTAGCATCACACTCTCCAGTTCCATCCACGTTGCTACAAAAGGCCATATTTCATTTTTTCTCATTGCCATGTAATATTCCATTGTGTATATAAACCACAATTTCTTTATCCATTCATCAGTTGATGGACATTTAGGCTCTTTCCATAATTTGGCTATTGTTGAGAGTGCTGCTATGAACATTGGGGTACAAGTGGCCCTATGCATCAGTGCTCCTGTATCCCTTGGATAAATTCCTAGCAGTGCTATTTCTGGGTCATAGGGTAGGTCTATTTTTAATTTTCTGAGGAACCTCCACACTGCTTTCCAGAGCGGCTGCACCAATTTGCATTCCCACCAACAGTGCAAGAGGGTTCCCGTTTCTCCACATCCTCTCCAGCATCTATAGTCTCCTGATTTGTTCATTTTGGCCACTCTGACTGGCGTGAGGTGATACCTGAGTGTGGTTTTGATTTGTATTTCCCTGATAAGGAGCGACGCTGAACATCTTTTCATGTGCCTGTTGGCCATCCGGATGTCTTCTTTAGAGAAGTGTCTATTCATGTTTTCTGCCCATTTCTTCACTGGGTTATTTGTTTTTCGGGTGTGGAGTTTGGTGAGCTCTTTATAGATTTTGGATACTAGCCCTTTGTCCGATATGTCATTTGCGAATATCTTTTCCCATTCCGTTGGTTGCCTTTTAGTTTTGTTGGTTGTTTCCTTTGCTGTGCAGAAGCTTTTTATCTTCATAAGGTCCCAGTAATTCACTTTTGCTTTTAATTCCCTTGCCTTTGGGGATGTGTCGAGGAAGAGATTGCTACGGCTGAGGTCAGAGAGGTCTTTTCCTGCTTTCTCCTCTAAGGTTTTGATGGTTTCCTGTCTCACATTTAGGTCCTTTATCCATTTTGAGTTTATTTTTGTGAATGGTGTGAGAAAGTGGTCTAGTTTCAACCTTCTGCATGTTGCTGTCCAGTTCTCCCAGCACCATTTGTTAAAGAGGCTGTCTTTTTTCCATTGGATGTTCTTTCCTGCTTTGTCAAAGATGAGTTGGCCATACGTTTGTGGGTCTAGTTCTGGGGTTTCTATTCTATTCCATTGGTCTATGTGTCTGTTTTTGTGCCAATACCATGCTGTCTTGATGATGACAGCTTTGTAGTAGAGGCTAAAGTCTGGGATTGTGATGCCTCCTGCTTTGGTCTTCTTCTTCAAAATTCCTTTGGCTATTCGGGGCCTTTTGTGGTTCCATATGAATTTTAGGATTGCTTGTTCTAGTTTCAAGAAGAATGCTGGTGCAATTTTGATTGGGATTGCATTGAATGTGTAGATAGCTTTGGGTTGTATTGACATTTTGACAATATTTATTTTTCCAATCCATGAGCAGGAATGTCTTTCCATTTCTTTAAATCTTCTTCAATTTCCTTCAGAAGCTTTCTATAGTTTTCAGCATACAGATCCTTTACATCTTTGGTTAGATTTATTCCTAGGTATTTTATGCTTCTTGGTGCAATTGTGAATGGGATCAGTTTCTTTATTTGTCTTTCTGTTGCTTCATTGTTAGTGTATAAGAATGCAACTGATTTCTGTACATTGATTTTGTATCCTGCAACTTTGCTGAATTCCTGTATCAGTTCTAGCAGACTTTTGGTGGAGTCTCTCGGATTTTCCATGTATAATATCATGTCATCTGCAAAAAGCGAAAGCTTGACTTCATCTTTGCCAATTTTGATGCCTTTGATTTCCTTTTGTTGTCTGATTGCTGATGCTAGAACTTCCAGCACTATGTTAAACAGCAGCGGTGAGAGTGGGCATCCTTGTCGTGTTCCTGATCTCAGGGAAAAAGCTTTCAGTTTTTCCCCGTTGAGGATGATGTTAGCTGTGGGCTTTTCATAAATGGCTTTTATGATCTTTAAGTATGTTCCTTCTATCCCGACTTTCTCAAGGGTTTTTATTAAGAAAGGGTGCTGGATTTTGTCGAAGGCCTTTTCTGCATCGATTGACAGGATCATATGGTTCTTCTCTCTTTTTTTGTTAATGTGATGTATCACGTTGATTGATTTGCGAATGTTGAACCAGCCCTGCATCCCAGGAATGAATCCCACTTGATCATGGTGAATAATTCTTTTTATATGCCGTTGAATTCGATTTGCTAGTATCTTATTGAGAATTTTTGCATCCATATTCATCAGGGATATTGGCCTGTAGTTCTCTTTTTTTACTGGGTCTCTGTCTGGTTTAGGAATCAAAGTAATACTGGCTTCATAGAATGAGTCTGGAAGTTTTCCTTCCCTTTCTATTTCTTGGAATAGCTTGAGAAGGATAGGTATTATCTCTGCTTTAAACGTCTGGTAGAACACCCCTGGGAAGCCATCTGGTCCTGGACTCTTATTTGTTGGGAGATTTTTGATAACCGATTCAATTTCTTCGCTGGTTATGGGTCTGTTCAAGCTTTCTCTTTCCTCCTGATTGAGTTTTGGAAGAGTGTGGGTGTTCAGGAATTTGTCCATTTCTTCCAGGTTGTCCAATTTGTTGGCATATAATTTTTCATAGTATTCCCTGATAATTGTTTGTATCTCTGAGGGATTGGTTGTAAAATTCCATTTTCATTCATGATTTTATCTATTTGGGTCTTCTCCCTCTTCTTTTTGAGAAGCCTGGCTAGAGGTTTGTCAATTTTGTTTATTTTTTCAAAAAACCAACTCTTGGTTTCGTTGATCTGCTCTACAGTTTTTTTAGTTTCTATATTGTATATTTCTGCTCTGATCTTTATTATTTCTCTTCTTCTGCTGGGCTTAGGCTGCCTTTGCTGTTCTGCTTCTAGTTCCTTTAGGTGTGCTGTTAGATTTTGTATTTGGGATTTTTCTTGTTTCTTTAATTTTTTTTTTTTTCAACATTTATTTATTTTTTGGTACAGAGAGAGACAGAGCATGAACGGGGGAGGGGCAGAGAGAGAGGGAGACACAGAATCGGAAGAAGGTTCCAGGCTCTGAGCCATCAGCCCAGAGCCCGACGTGGGGCTCGAACTCACGGACCGCGAGATCGTGACCTGGCTGAAGTCGGACGCTTAACCGACTGCGCCACCCAGGCGCCCCATGGATTTTTCTTGTTTCTTGAGATAGGCCTGGATTGCAATGTATTTTCCTCTCAGGACTGCCTTTGCTGCGTCCCAAAGCATTTGGATTGTTGTATTTTCATTTTCGTTTGTTTCCATATATTTTTTAATTTCTTCTCTAATTGCCTGGTTGACCCACTCATTCGTTAGTAGGGTGTTCTTTAACCTCCATGCTTTTGGAGGTTTTCCAGACTTTTTTCTGTGGTTGATTTCAAGCTTCATAGCATTGTGGTCTGAAAGTAAGCATGGTATAATTTCAATTCTTGTAAACTTATGAAGGGCTGTTTTGTGACCCAGTATATGATCTATCTTGGAGAATGTTCCATGTGCACTCGAGAAGAAAGTATATTCTGTTGCTTTGGGATGCAGAGTTCCAAATATATCTGTCAAGTCCATCTGATCCAATGTCTCATTCAGGGCCCTTGTTTCTTTATTGACCGTGTGTCTAGATGATCTATCCATTTCTGTAAGTGGTGTATTAAAGTCCCCTGCAATTACCACATTCTTATCAATAAGGTTGCTTATGTTTATGAGTAATTGTTTTATATATTTGGGGGCTCCTGTATTTGGTGCATAGACATTTATAATTGTTAGCTCTTCCTGATGGATAGACCCTGTAACTATTATATAATGTCCTTCTTCATCTCTTGTTACAGCCTTTAATTTAAAGTCTAGTTTGTCTGATATAAGTATGGCTACTCCAGCTTTCTTTTGGCTTCCAGTCGCATGATAAATAGTTCTCCATCCCCTCACTCTCAATCTAAAGGTGTCCTCAGGTCTAAGTCTCTTGTAGACAGCAAATAGATGGGTCTTGTTTTTTTATCCATTCTGATACCCTATGTCTTTTGGTTGGCGCATTTGATCCATTTACATTCAGTGTTATTATAGAAAGATACGGGTTTAGAGTCATTGTGATGTCTGTATGTTTTATGCTTATAGTGATGTCTCTGGGACTTTGTCTCACAGGGTCCCCCTTAGGATCTCTTGTAGGGCTGGTTTAGTGGTGACAAATTCCTTCAGTTTTTGTTTGTTTGGGAAGACCTTTATCTCTCCTTCTATTCTAAATGACAGACTTGCTGGATAAAGGATTCTTGGCTGCATATTTTTTCTGTCTAGCACCCTGAAAATCTCGTGCCAATTCTTTCTGGCCTGCCAAGTTTCAAAAGAGAGATCAGTCACGAGTCTTATAGGTCTCCCTTTATATGTGAGGGCACGTTTACCCCTTGCTGCTTTCAGAATTTTCTCTTTATCCTTGTATTTTGCCAGTTTCACTATGATATGTCTTGCAGAAGGTCGATTCAAGTTACGTCTGAAGGGAGTTCTCTGTGCCTCTTGGATTTCAATGCCTTTTTCCTTCCCCAGTTCAGGGAAGTTCTCAGCTATGATTTCTTCAAGTACCCCTTCAGCACCTTTCCCTCTCTCTTCCTCCTCTGGGATACCAATTATGCGTATATTATTTCTTTTTAGTGTATCACTTAATTCTCTAATTTTCCCCTCATGCTCCTGGATTTTTTTATCTCTCTTTTTCTCAGCTTCCTCTTTTTCCATAACTTTATCTTCTAGTTCACCTATTCTCTCCTCTGCCTCTTCAAGGCGAGCTGTGGTGGTTTCCATTTTGTTATGCATTTCGTTTAAAGCGTTTTTCAGCTCCTTGTGACTGTTCCTTAGTCCCTTGATCTCTGTAGCAAGAGATTCTCTGCTGTCCTGTATACTGTTTTCAAGCCCAGCGATTAATTTTATGACTATTATTCTAAATTCACTTTCTGTTATATTATTTAAGTCCTTTTTGATCAGCTCATTAGCTGTTGTTATTTCCTGGAGATTCTTCTGAGGGGAATTCTTCCGCTTGGTCATTTTGGATAGTCCCTGGCGTGGTGAGCACCTGCAGGGCACTTCCCCTGTGCTGTGGTGTATAACTGGAGTTGGTGGGTGGGGCCGCAGTCAGACCTGATGTCTGCCCCCAGCCCACCGCTGGGGCCACAGTCAGACTGGTGTGTGCCTTCTCTTCCCCTCTCCTAGGGGCGGGATTCACTGTGGGGTGGTGTGGCTCCTCTGGGCTACTTGCACCCTGCCAGGCTTGTGATGCTGGGGATCTGGTGTATTAGCTGGGGTGGGTAGGCAAGGTGCACAGGGGCAGGAGGGGCAGGCTTAGATCGCTTCTCCTTAGGTGATCCACTTCAGGAGGGGCCCGTGGCAGCGGGAGGGAGTCAGATCCGCTGCCGGAGGTTTGGCTCCGCCGAAGCGCAGAGTTGGGTGTTTGCGTGGAGCGAGCAAGTTCCCTGGCAGGAACCAGTTCCCTTTGGGATTTCGGCTGGGGGTTGGGCGGGGGAGATGGCGCTGGGGAGCGCCTTTGTTCCCCACCAAACTGAGCTCTGTTGTCAGGGGGCTCAGCAGCTCTCCCTCCCTTTGTCCTCCATCCTTCCCGCTTTCCGAGCAGAGCTGTTAACTTATGACCTCCCAGACGCTAAGACGCGCTTGTTGTGGGAACACAGTCCGTCAGGCCCCTCCGCTTTTGCAAGCCAGACTCGGGGTTTCTGCTTGGCCAGCGAGCTGCCCCTCCGCCCCGGCTCCCCCCCGCCAGTCCGTGGAGCGCGCACCACCTCGCCGCCCTTCCTACCCTCTTCCGTGGGCCTCTCGTCTGCGTTTGGCTCCTGCGACTCCGTTCTGCTAATCCTCTGGCGGTTTTCTGGGTTATTTAGGCAGGTGTAGATGGAATCTAAGTGATCAGCAGGACGTGCGGTGAGCCCAGCGTCCTCCTAAGCCGCCATCTTGCCGCCTGATTCTTTTCTTCTTTCAAACCAGCTGTGCTGTTCTTGGCCACAGACTGAAGAAAATGATTTAGAGTTTTAATAGGATGGCCATATGATTTATTGTATGTATACTCACATATTCTTCTAGGTTCAAGGGGGGACTATTAATAATTACATAAGCTGGGCCTGCCTTGGGTAAACCAGCACACGGAATCACCCTGTTAAATAGATGGGATGAGGACCATCAGTCAAGCAGCCTGCATATACTGCTGCTCCCACTGAGCCATCCTTGTCCCTCTAAGACTCCTTGTTCAGTGCCAGGTGAGCGGGAGACATCTGCTATGTGTGTATTTAGCTGTTTCTTTAAGAAACAAACCATGATCATGTGATAATCAGAACTGCAAGTAAGCATTAGGATTTGCTTTTTATCCTTCCTGTTATCAACACAGGAACTCTTTCTTCCTGCAGGATGTGTTACTCTGTGTAGTCAAGACTTAGCTTTGGGGATGAAATTGGGAACTGAAAGAAGTGATTATATTTTCTGAACAGGAAAGCTTCTATTTTAAAAAATAACAGAGTAATGAAGTTGGCTTCTTATAAATGCTACTGGTGTCCTGTGATTCCCCCCCCCCCCCGCCATTCAAGAAAAACAGGATAGAAAGAGAAACCAAAGCACTTAATTTAGGCGTGTAGAATCTAAACAGCAATCACAATAAATAGTCTCGTGGTAATACTGTATAAAGTAAGCAGTGTAGTGATTGACTCTGTTCTTCAGATGAAGAAATTAAGACTTGAGGAAGTCAGTGACTGGTCTCCAGCTATAATAAGATGACCGAGAAATATCTGTACAGTTCAGGTTCCCTGACTGACTGCTTCTGACACGGATGTCCTGTGACACAACAGAAAACATGGAGATTTTCAAGTTAGGCTGCTCTGAGTTTGAATCTTAGCTCTTTAATGTCTAGCTGTGGCTTTCAGCATTTTACTTACCCAGGTAGAACCTTAGGTTCCGAAATGGAGAAGTCATGATAATTGCACATACACTAGAGGGCTGTTGTGAGGTTTAATGCCTTTGGTGCATATTAACTTAGCTTCTTACATACTAAGTCAATTTCTTTTCTTTTTGCTTTCTTGCCTAGTGTTTCCCCACCATTCTGCCCCTTATAACAGCTCTGATTTCTATACAGAAAGAGATGTGTGCTAAATTAGAAAGGGGGAAAAATAAACAGGCTCAAGTGTATTCCAGTCTGGTGTGATCTGAGCCAAGAGTTTTCTTGCTTTTACACATCTCCCAGCTACCTTGCCCTCCTCTGTTGTTTGACCTACAGAAATGGTCCCATTCCCCAGTGCTGTCAGAGACTGAATGAGAAGTGCAGCTGTGGAGATTTAGTGAGACTAGCCTTAAAAGCTCCATTCAGACTCTTTGATGTTTCAGCTGATGCTTTAGATCAGAATATGCCTACCGTGTGGAGGTGTTTTCTTATCTGAAGATAGGGCTCTCAGCTGACTGGTATGGTATTAATATTAAATGCACAAAATTTGCATTAGTAAAGTTTGTCATTGAAGAATGTATGATAATACATATTTGTTTATTTTAGTCCACGGTGCCTCACAGAGGACACTGAGATGAGATAATAGTGGGAATTTTTCTGGCCAACTTTTTTTTTTTTTTTTAATTTTTTTTTTCAACGTTTATTTATTTTTAAGACAGAGAGAGACAGAGCATGAACGGGGGAGGGGCAGAGAGAGAGGGAGACACAGAATCGGAAACAGGCTCCAGGCTCTGAGCCATCATCCCAGAGCCTGACGCGGGGCTCGAACTCACGGACCGTGAGATCGTGACCTGGCTGAAGTCGGACGATTAACCGACTGCGCCACCCAGGCGCCCCATTTCTGGTCAACTTTTGAAAAAAACATCATTGCCTGTTACTCGTGAACTGACCTAATTCTTTTTTTTTTTTTTTTTCCCTTCTCTTCTCTCTCTCTGTGCTCTTCTATTTTCTTATGGAGTCTGCTTAGCTAGTATGTTCTTATTGGACAGCAGGGCTGTGGAAAATTCCTCTCTGGATTTTCACCCAAATCTCTTTAAGAGATTTTTGGGGTCAGATCTTTGGTTGTTTCTGACTCCCCAAACAACCAGATATAGAATCCAGGGCCTCTTTCCTATTGGGACAGAGTATTTTTCCTGAACATTGTACATGAAGAGTAGAGTTACACAACTCTGTGTGGGTTAATTAGCATTTCTGACTTTGTTATGGTATAATTTTATTGTGCTTTTTAACAGAGCACAGATGTAAGGAAAGTAGCATTTCCATTCAGGGAGACAGATGTAGAAAAGTTAAACCAACAACAAAAAAAAGTTTACAGAAGGAGAGAGATAGTCTTACCAGCATTGTAGCTTTCCCCTTCCTCCTCTCCCCAGTCCTCTTCCCTCCCTTCCTCTTTCTCTTTCTCTTTTTTCTTTTATTCTTCTGTCCTCCCTCCTCCTTCCCTCCCTCCATTCCTTTCTTCCTTTTTTTTAAAAAAAAACTTGTTTTACATAGTGTGACTATATAGTAGTTGTATTTCTCTCTAAGCCTCTGTTGAAGAAAGGGTTGTAGCCTTTGGGAATACTGGACTGTGTGAGTTTGTAAGTAATTAAAGTGGACTAATTCCATTGGGATCATTTTCTTTAGTCATAGCATAAACATTTGTCAGTGTTATTTAATAAGGCTAAGGAATGTGTGTTTAGTTGGTTTAACTTATTTTTAAATGAAATTCTTAAGCGTGTGTGTATGTGTATGTGTGTGAATATCTATAGGTATATGTGTGTCTCTGAACTTAGGTCCAAATATATGTGAATGTGCAACTATTTTAGGGCAAACCTTTTTTTTTGTTTGTTTTTTTTTTTTGTTTTTTTTTGCTTAAGTAAACATTAGCATGACCATTTTATGAAAAGTCTGTGGCACTAATCCAACAGTTTGAAGCCATTTATAATATGAACTGTTCAGGGATAAACTTAGTAACCAGTTTACATTAAAAATTAATTTAATGTGAAAGTGATTAGAATTTCATGTTCTAAAAAAGTATTTATATAAGTTGGTAATATTTAGAGCATAGCTCAAATAGCAGTACATTTTAGCTACTAAAAAAATTTCCTATGTTTTGGCACTTTAAAAATAAGATTATACATGTATGGCCAGAAAGGGGGAGGGAGTGGAAGGTGCCTGGTTGAGAAAATTCTTCTTTCTTCTTATCTTAGTTATATTGATGTTTTTTGCATCCATAGAACTGGTATGTTGTTTTCTGATCTTATACCCCTCTGGAGATGATACCTCTTGAGAGTTCCCTACTGAATTAGATGTTAATTACTGGTTGATAAAGAAGTGTAGCAATCTAATGGAATGTCTTTCCTTCTTTTTTTTTTTCCTTTCTGATAGTCGTTTGACAGTCACATTTTTAGATTTCCTTGATTTTGTGCTGAAGATTTCCTCATTTTGAAATTTCCTCATTTCCCACCATTGAGGAATAGAAGTGGAAACTTTCAGGGAGAAGTAACCCTGATATAAAATCATATAAATCAAAAAAATAGCATAAGGAATTCAACACAATAGTTTAGTAATTTGTCATGTGCTTGGGGAAGATGTGCTAGGCTCCTTTGGGCCCCATTGCACCTGGTTTGTGATAATGCCTCTCTTAGAGCACTCCCCTTTCAAAGGGTCTTAAATCGTGCTAATGGTTTTGCTTCTAAAACTTAATAGGTAAGGCTTTGAAGATATTGATCATATATCCTGTTTTTCTACAGAGGACTCTAGGAGAATGTTTGGTTCCTTGAAGGCAATCAGTAAATACATGTTTTTATTAAAATTACTTTTTTCTAGCATAGAGATCTTTAACTGTGTTCTGTCTTATGCTCATTGTTTCAAATTTTCAAGAGGTGGGTGAGCTTGAATGACAGAAAAGGGAAAGATGAAATATAATGGTGAATTTTCATTCAAATGTATGTATTTACCAGAAGGTCTTCTAATTATGGAGGGGTTTTTTTTGTTTTTGTTTTTTGTTGTTTTTTTTTTTTTTACACATTAACCCGAAGTAAGCCTACTTGATTAATATGATTAATTAAAAAATAATTGAAAATGACTTCAGAAGGGCTTATGAGTTCTTTTAGGTTTGTTTTCTCAAATTATGTTTTATGAAACAGTAATTCCAAATGCAAAGACTTGTACTAATTCATGTAAGCAGAAATAAGATTTGCCTCTTTTATACTCACATTGACATTTTTACTCTTTTATTGAGGCATTCATGATTTAATTGTATTTTAGTTATTTGCATATACCTTTGCCATCATAGGCTGGGGGGGCAGGGTCAGAATGTTATTCATCACTCAGTAACTGTAAAAACTTGCCTGGCGAAGAAGCAAGGGGGAGATAGGAGGAAGACCATTTTGTCTTTTTCAGTGGTGCTCTAATGCAAAGCTAAATCAGCCAAATAATTTTTTTCAAAGTTTCAAAATTAAATTGTATATACAATTTTAATGTTTTATAGATTACTGCACTCTTTTCCATCCAGGCTTAGTGAATCATCGTCTTGGAAAAAGGGCCCACAAATAAGAATTTTAAAAATTCTGTTGTTTAATCAGCTTTAGGAATACTAGGTTTGTATGTCCCAGATTGAGTTAGGTTTAAATTTCAATTAACCAAGAAGTCTTGCTCTTTCTTGTTCATCTGGATCATGTGCTACTCCACTGAGTATTTGAATAGCATGAGCTTAATGCCATGAAGTCTGGAAAGCTATGGATGGAGTCCATAAGAGATTGGCAGTGGAGTGTCAAACCGTTGACTTTAGGGCCACTGGATGGAGTTTGTTTCATTGTAAAAGGTTTGTTTGTTCTCTGGTAATATTTATTAGCATTCTCTCTTTATTTGCAGGACATAGCTCGCCTTTTGCAAGAAAAGGAGTTACAGGAAGAGAAAAAGCGAAAGAAACACTTTCCAGAGTCCTCTGGATCCAGTGTTTATGGAGATAATTACTACTATGAAAATGGAGGTAACAATGACTACATTATGACTTACTCTGTCCTTAGACTCAACCATAGGACACTCCTTTAAATTTGTCTGTAAAGTGACCTCAGGGTCCATATGGATTTATGGCCAAATTCTATGTGAATCTGAATTCGTCTGTTCTTCAGTTGGATGACCAGAGGCATTTTCATGGCTGTTAAAACAACTGGCATTTTGTAAGATTTGGCATGCATTCTTTCGTGCTGCAGCCACTTAGAGCTTCTACTCTACAGCTTAGAATGCTGTACTGCATTCTAAGCACATAAATTGGGGTGTGGAAAATGGGGGTGAGGCTCTGGGCTTGATCTTTCTCAAGGAAGTCTGGGCACAGTGTCCGAGGCAGCAGAGTGCCATGAATAATGAAGATGGTACACAACACATCAGTTGGGTAACAAAGCTCTTGTGTTTTAAACATAGGCCACTGAGTATGTATGTTGATGACAAAATTAAAATTTAAGATTCCATGTTCATTATTTGTCCTTGCTATTTTGCTTTCTTGCTGTTTGATTACCATAAAGAAAAAAATCCTGAGGGTGAAAAGCCCCTTCAGAATTTCTCTTCTCTAGTGCCTGCTTTTGCAGTGTGGTGCTCGTGCTTTGTGGTGGCAGTTGTGGTGCTGGTGATTCTTTCTCTTACTAGTGTGTTGGGAAATGAGTATTTGCAAGTATTGTCCCATCCTTTTTAAAGATCTGTCAAAGGAAAGACATTTCCTCTAATTCTAGCATCCGTATTGATTGCAGTTCAGCTGGGAGACCACACTTAGGATAACAAGTAAGGAAAACCTAAAGCAGATTCTAGAAAGTAAAGACATTAAGGTCCATGTTACTAAAGTCTCTTGTGAACTAATTATCAATTACTTCTCTGTGATTTCATTGTAAAAGGTAAGTAGGTGTTTGTGTTTGATGAGTGGAATGAAAGGAATGCATATGCAGATGTTAGGATTATTACCGTTGAGTACAATCTTGCCCAGCCACATTGTTCTACATTTGTTACCAGTAGAGCTCAGCTCTGTGGCATAGTTCGTAGGCAGGTTGATTCTCTCTCTATTGCTTGATGTGCTCTCCTTCCATAAGTAAAGTGCTCAGCTCTTTCTTGATAACCATTTTCATTGTGCTTGTTTTTCTAATGAAATCATGTATCACATAATTAAAAAACAAACAAACAGTATTGCCTTATAGTTTTGTGCTGGAAACCAGAATGTGAAGAGTTTATTCTTCATATTCAGTTATAACCTTAGAAATGTGCTCTTGTGGTTTTTATTTGTTTTTATTTTTAATTCTGCTCTGGAATCATGTTCACTGCAAATAAAAGTCACTATTTAAAATAAAACTATTAAAGTCTAGAAAAGCATTAGGATGGCAAGTAATTAAGTATACTAAAGTATTAATTTTAGCCTCCCTCTGTTAAAACTTTACACTAATTTGAATTGGGACTCAAATCTGGTTGTTTTTATCAGAGTGCTATCATTCTTGAGGGCAGGGGACTACCTATGTTAAGAATTCAGTGGTTTTTCAGGAACATTTACTAAAATCATGAAGTCTTGACCTCCTGAGCATATGTATGTGAATATTGGAATTCCTTTTCAGTTGTGTTGTTGAGAGTTTATATGTTGCTGAACATGTGTTATCTTCATTCATTTGCCTTTGAGTTAGACCGAGTTGAGTTCCACAGAAACCCCATCATAATTCGGCTCATATGCTCAAAGTAATTCTTAGGTTCTTTGCAGTTGTCTTTTCCCAACACATAGGGATATTCTTTAATTGTACTTCTCTATCTTTATGTGTACTTTGATTTTTGCCATACTTATATAATAATTATAATAGATCATTATGGAAGTGGTCCTCTTTTCAGCTTTTATTTTGCTTCAGTGTAAATCTTAAAAATGATCACTTATAGATTTTCTACAAATCTGAAATTATCTAAAATATCTGTCAGATTTATATCAACTAAAATGGCATGTCTTATTCATTTGTGAATCCATGTTTTTCTTTCAAAGCCACTGACCTGTATTACAGGCATATTAGTCTCTTTTAAGTCATGGTCTTTGGAGTCATAAGACCTTGGTTCAAGTTTCATTCCTTCCTTAGAGCATTTGTAATGTTGAGAAGTTATCTACTATAATCACATTAAGCCTTTCTCTCATCTGTAAGATGGAGAGTTTAAAAATACATCCTTCACATGGGTGTTGAGAAGATCAAATAATGTAATTTTGGTGAGGACTTAAACTCCAAAGTACTGTTGTTCATACATGTATCAGTGTTATGTGTGTATGACAGTATCTTCCATTTCTAAACAAAAATCATCTTATTTTGAAAGACAAACATGGAAGCACACAAATAAAGTGTGTGTGTATATACATATACATATGTATGTGTATATATAAATGCATATGTGTTGGCTCTAAGGAACTTAGTTATATTTGCCAAATAACTTGGTCACAAGAAAAATACAAGTCCCAGTCCCCACCCCAGTCTTTTTTCTTTCCCAGGTTTGAAGATAACACAAGTGAAGTAGACAATAGATATTTTTTCCTATCAACTCTGTGAAAATATAGTGACAGCTCTGTTCTAACTCTTGAAACACATTCAACTAAAGTAAAACTGATTATCAGTTAACTTTTCAGAAAGGATTAAAACCACCACCAAAAGAACAATCATAGCCTCACATATCCATGTCAAAAACAGAACCCTTGTTTTTTGGGAGCTAGAAGGCAGACTTCATTCATGCAGCCCTTTGTGGGAACATTGGTATTAACACTGAACCATTGTTCCCTGGATATGGTTATCATTTAAGTAGCTAGTCAATTTATATTAATAATTCATAGCAGTAGTCAATTGATTCTCAGTTGTCAAGACACACTTAAAATGATAGTTTGCTAAAATTATAGATACTTTTTTACCATAGAGAGTAATTGTTCTGTTTCAGTTTTGCTTTTATGCAAAAAATAAATTTAATCAAAAATTCTTCAGATGATTTTAGAAGACTGATTTTAATTTGGATATCGTCTTTGAAGCAAATTTCCTTTTTCTTCTGGAAAGCTCAAGAGGAAACAATTTGAAGGTTTTGAGAAGCGTTACAGCGTCAGTGATACATTTAGCACAAATTTCCCCTTTCTCAGTTCCTTTATTAGATTAACAATAACAAAGCTAAGACAACAAAAAATGAAAGAAAAACCCTAAAAACTAAGAAAATGTATAGTCCTTTATTTCTTCTACATCCCATCAAATTGGGGTAGCTGTTTCAGATGCAATTCAAGAAGTGAGTAATTTCAGCAGGGAACAAATCTTAGATAATTTAGTAGTTTTCTTGGAACTAGGGTTTCTTTTCTTCTGTTTTTTTTTTTTTTAAGTTCATTTATTTTGAGAGAGAGAGAAAGTGCACAGAGTGGGGGAGAGAGAGAGAGAGCAAGCCCAAGAGGGAGAGGGGGGAGGCAGGGAGGGAGGGAGGGAGGGAGGGAGGGAGAGAGAGAGAGAGAGAGAGAGAGAGAGAGAGAATATCCCAAGCAGTCTCCGCACTGTCAGTGCAGAGCTCAGTGCAGGGCTCGAACTCACAAACTGTGAGATTGTGACCTGAGCAGAAATCAAGAGTTTGGATGCTTTAATCAACTAAGCCACCCAGGTGCCCGGTGATTTATTTTTATTACAACATGTACTAAGGGTCTTAGACAATGTTAAATATGCCCTGCAAAGTGCATAGTAATTCCCTTCCTTCATTTTCACAATGGGCTTGTGCCCGAATGAGACTGGACAAAAGCACACCTCTATGTGCTGTTACTGAAATTTGTTACTGAAATCCCTGTGTTACATCAGGGATTTGTATATTTAGCACATATTGTCTTTTTATAGAAAGAATTCAATATCATATTTTTGAAGTGAATGTAGGGATGGAAGGGACTCCTTTTCCTGTATTCTATTATGGCATCCATTTTTAATTTTTTCCTCTGTAAAATTTAAGTTAAGTTTGGGAGCAGAATTACCCAAAGATAACAGGGTCATTTACTCACTTAAAATTCTCTACCCCATCTTCTTCCACATTGAACTGCATGGCTGGGAATACTTGTTTTGGCCACCTAAGAAGAGAGAGTAGGGGAATACTAAAAACTGGGTCATTTCTCAGACTCTAATGGAAACTAGCAACATTCTGATAGAGATTTATTATCATTTCCAATAAGAATATTTGAAAGCCTCTTCCTGGAAACCTTAATTATCACAAAGCTTGGTTGTTTTCTGTTTTATGAGACTCCCTCAACCCCTACTTTCCCCCCATAATACTTCCAAATTGGTTTTATAAATAGAATTTAACATTTAATGGCCATGGCTTTTGTTATTGGCAAATATTAAAGTACTGTATTAAGTCTCCATAATCATAATCAAGCTCTTCTTTCAGATTTAAGTTATTTCACATAATTTTAGTCTTTTAAATTTTTGACCGTGTACCCAGAATCCTTCATCTATGCCTGGGCCAATCCAATAAATGCCCATCCCCTCTTTGCAGTTTGTTGAAAAACTAGTCTTCTCCATTTTAAAATATGGGCCCTGTCTTTCCTGTGTGGTGAGTTCATATGCTCATTAAGTTAACCTACATTTCTATTTTTCACATCCCTCCACTTCCACTCAGACCAGCCACAGTCAAGGAGGGCAAGGGAATTGGGTTCTGGAGTCTCAAGGTCTTGTAGACTCCAAAGTGATGGAAACACTGTGAAGCAAAGGAAAGAGAAACCCAAACGTCCAATGGAGAACTTGGAAGAGCTAGAAGATTACTGTTCATCAGGGAAACTTCTGTCATCCTGTAGCTCAAGCAAAGTGAGGGGCAGTCCCCAAATTGACTCTGAGCAGCGTGAAAGGAAGCGGTCTGATCATGAGAGACTTCGGAGACCTCCACTTCCCAAGATCAGTGGTGAGGTGTTTTTGAGTACTGGATTTGATGACTGGGAGGCTAACAGTAGCCATCGAACTCAGAATTGGGAAAAAAAGTCCAGACACCAAGACCGACTTTCACCCAAGTCTTCACAGAAATCGGGGCTTCATTACAAGGAAGCTGTGTATGGGAGGGACCGTGGGCAAGGTGAGCACAGAGAAAGGAAACACAGGCCCAGGACTCCTCCCTTCTCAGAGAGTGAGAAATGGCTCCAACTCCATGACACAGGTAATAAAGGACAGTCATGTTGAAAATCCTGGTACCATGTATATACATACAAGCAAGTGTATTTAATAAGCATCTTCAGCAACGTATTCTTTCTCTGTAGTTTTTGTACTCATGGCTTTGAAATAAATCCTGGAGCCAAATATTATAAAAGGTATATACTTAATACCAAGTATATAGGAAGAAGAAACATATTTGTACATTTCTACTACTACCTTCCAAAAGAAAATTCACCAGTTCCTTACAAAGTTCTTCCAGCCCCAGATTGCAGTGGACGTGCCCATCCCAGACACAGTTCTTCATTTGTCAAGACCATATACCAGAGAATCAGATATCAAATCATAGCTCCTGAATTTCTGGGTATAAGTCAGATCTTGTGACACTGTCTTCGTATTATTTGCCTAACTAGAAAATCAAGGCTGGAATTACTAGCTTCTCTTGGTCTCATCTTTGCCATGTGTAAAGTGAGAGATCAGATAGGCATTCTCTTATAACAGCATATTTCAAATTGTGGGCCTTGGTCTATTTTTGTCAGAATCAGCTGGGCTGCTTCCTAAAGAAGCAGCTTTCTGGATCTCACACGTATTATAATTTCTGTAGTTTCTCCTGGCAGTTTGGACTCATTTTAGACCTGAGGTAATTTTTCTGCACTTAAAGTTTGAAGATCATTTCCTTAAGTTACTTTCTAGGCTCTAACCATCAACGACTCTAATGCTACAGTTGGTGTTCTGAAATGCTGGTATCCGGTAAGTTCTTGGCATTTGTTTAGGAATAAGGTGAATGTCCTGGCATGTCTGAAGTTTACCTCTGAAGTCCTTCATTGACCCAGTAATGGTTCTCTCTCTTCTTATCTGGAAACTACTGTGTGGTGATGTTTTCCTTGTGGTTCTACCACTGTAAGTCATAATTAGACCATAGTCCTCTCCCTGGTTCTATTGTACTCTTATTGAAGTTTTGCAGCAATGCAAGGGTTATTGGAGAGTACCAACGAGGCATCTCTACTTATTTTCTTCCTAACTGTTGCCCAGCCAACCTCTACTTTTGGGTCTGGAAACTGGTTAGGTTGCAGATTCAGGTTGATTTAGTTTGTTTCTCCTATTGTGTTATCTCTTCCTATCATGTTAGTCATTTAAGTTATTAAAAGACTTGGTCATAAAGAAAATGAAAATTCAGTTCAGCAACCATATTAAGTACCTACTGGAAATATTCTCGCCTCAGGCTTTATGTTTGGGGATATATGCTTGGATCTGAGCCTCAGAGGGTTTTAATAAGTCAAGCCAAAAAGATGGAGTGAAAGTAAACAGTCATAAATTAGGTATATTTTGAACAAAGAGCTCTGGAGGAGTAGAGGAGAACTGATATCATCTGTCTATAGTAAGTTATACTATATCCAGATGTAGAAAGACTTGGAGTCCTAATATGGGAGAGAGCTGCCCCCACCTCTGCATTTCTGATTCTGTGATTCTGATCTTTTAAGAGTGCTCTGAGGACCGGTTAATCTTTACGGCTTTTAGTTATTCTTGAGGTTTTCTTAAAAAGGCTTAGGAAGGGTAAAACTAATATGAAATGAAATACTAACTCACAACTGTATTACTGGAATTGCGGGTAAACTCGCCCAAGGACCCAACACAATGGTTTAAAAAAAAAGGTGGCTAGGCAGGTACTCAAATGGCTACAACAGAGCTGCTGGTCTTGATATTCAATGTTAGAAATTCTATCTTCCTAGCTACTGCAGGCATTTGATTTTGTGACCCCACGAATAGAAGGTTACATTAAAATGCAATTACTAAATACTGGTGTCTATTCTTGTTTTTGTAAAAGCATAGTTCTTAATGTTGTTGGCATAGGCCAAAATTTTATTTAACTTATTAAGAAACTAGCAGAGTGACAAAGAGCTAATGAGAGAATTTGAGGGCAGGCTTTTTTATAGTTAGTTGAAAAAGGAATGCAAAATACAATTGTTAAAATTAAATATAAGATTGGTTAACTTTCTAAAGGACAGTAAAACTGTAACATCTTTGAGGGTAACTTCTCTAATGAGCTATTAAATCATAACAGCATATTAATTTTTCTACAGTTTAAAAGCAAACTTTTAACAGTTTTATTCTGTGAGAATTTAAAGGTAAGCTGTATTTGTGTTTGTTGGCGGAGGTCCTTGTGTCCTTAAACTGGAGAATGATGAACAGGAGACAAGGATTAGATTAATAATTGAATGTGAAACTGTTAAGTATGGCTCACCTGATCTTTTGAAAGCTGGTGTTTGGATTCTTGAGGCTACCAAGATGAGAGCAGCCATTCCTTCAATTTCTTTCAACTAACTGCATTTAAAAAATTTTTTAAGGCATCTCTGTTTTCTATAATGAAATGTACAGCCTTACATTGTAGTATCTGAAATTCCTTCTTACATACTCACATAAGCTCTTTTTACCTCTGGTACACAGCATACTACTATTTAGGGGCAGTCCTGCCAGTGCAGAAATCTAGTATTTTATGATGGAGATTTTCTGCTTATGAGACATGTGAATTACAGTGATATATCAGTAGTTCAAATAAACTCTTTACCCACTAGATATTTGGGACTTAGAGAGATATTATTTCAGATACTTATTAGTTAACCATTTATTCATTCATTCGTTTATATTGAGATATAGTTAATGTATAACATTATATTAGTTGAAGGTGTACAACGTAATGATTCCATATTTGTGTATATTACAAAATGTTCACAATAAGTCTAGTTAACGTTCATCACCATATATAGGCACAAGGTTTTTTTTTTTCTTATGATGAGAACTTTTAAGATGTACTCTCTTAGCAACTTTCAGATATGTAATACAATATTACTAACTGTAGTCATCAGGCTTATTTATTTTGTAACTGAAGTGTGTACCTTTTGATCCCTTTCACCCATTTTACTCACTCCTTACCCTCTGCCTCTGGCAACTCCCAGTCAGTTCTCTGTATCTGTGAGCGCTTTTTTTTTTTTTTTTTTTGTTTTTTTTAGTGATTCTCTATATAATTGAGATCATATGGTATTTGTCTTTCTCTGACTCATTTCACTTAGCATAATGCCATCAAGGTCTGTCCATGTTGTTGCAGATGGCATGATGTCCTTATTTTTTATGGCTGGATAATATTAATTGTATATACAGCACAGTTTTCTCTATCCATTCATATGTTGAATGACACTTAGGTCGTTTCCATGTCTTAGCTTCTGTAAATAATGCTGCAGTGAACCTGGGGATGCAGATATCTTCTTGAGTTAGTGCTTTTTGCTTCTTTCAGATAAATACCCAAAAGTGGAATTGCTGGGTCACATGGTAGTCTTATTTTTTTATTTTTTGAGGAACCTCCATACTGTTTTCATAGTGGCTGTTTCCAGTTTATGTTCTCACTAACAGTGCATGAGGGTTCATTCCCTTTTCTCCACATCCTCACCAACAGTTATGATTTCTTGCCTTTTTGATAATAGTCATTCTAACAGGTGTGAAGTGATATTTTGTTGTGGTTTTGATTTGCATTTTTCTCATGATTAGTGATGTTGAACACCTTTTCAGGTACCTGTTAGCCATTTGTATGTCTTCTTTAGAAAAATGTGTATTCAGTTCCTCTGCCCATTTTTTTAAAGTTTATTTATTTTTGAGAGATAGGGAGAGAATGAGAGAATGAGTGGCGGAGGGGCAGAGAAATGGGGGAAGGAGGATCCAAAGTGGGCTCTGTGCTGAGAGCAGTGAGCCCGATGCGGGTCTCGAACTCACAAACCATGAGATATGACCTGAACCAAAGTCAGACGTTTAACTAACTGAGCCACCCAGGCACTCTGCCCATTTTTATTTTTTTTTTTATTTAAAAAAATTTTTTTTTAGCATTTATTTGTTTTTTGAGAGGCAGAGAGAGACAGTATGAGCAGGAAAAGGACAGAGGGAGAGGGAGACACAGAATCCGAAGCAGGCTCCAGGCTCTGAACTGTCAGCACAGAGCCTGATGCGGGCTCAAACTCACGAACAGTGAGATCATGACCTGAGCCGAAGTCAGACACTTAACCGACTGAGCCACCCAGGTGCCCCACTCGGCCCATTTTTAAATCAGATTGTATTTTGCTGTTGTGTTGTATGAGTTTTTTATGTATTTTGGGTAGTCACCTCATATCAGATTTGCAAATATTTTCTCCCATTCCGTAGGTTACTTTTTCATTTTGTTAATGGTTTCCTTTGCTGTGCAGAAGCATTTTAGTTTGATGTAGTCCCACTTGTTTTTGCTTCTGTCACCTTTACTTTTATGTCAAATCAAAAAAAAAACAACAACAACATTTCTAAGAGCTTATGTTTTCTTCTAGGAGTTTTATGGTTTCAGGTCTTATGTTCAAGTCTATAATCCATTTGAGTTAATTTTCGTATATGGTATATGAAAATGGTTTAGTTTCTTTCTTTTGCATGTAGCTGTCTAGTTTTCCAATACCATTTCTGAAGAGACTATCTTTTCCCCACTATATATTCTTGGCTTCTTTGTCATAGATTAATTGAATATATATGCACAGATTTATTCCTGGGCTCTATTTTATTCCATTGATCTATGTGTTATTCTCTTAAAAATTTTTTTTTAATGTTTTTGTTTATTTTTGAGACAGAGACAGAGCATGAGCAGGGGAGGGGCAGAGAGAGAGGGAGACACAGAATCTGAAGCAGGCTCCAGGCTCTGAGCTGTCAGCACAGAGCCCGACGTGGGGCTCGAACTCATGGACTGTGAGCTCATGACCTGAGCTGAAGTCGGACGCTTAACTGACTGAGCCACCCAGGTGCCCCTGTGTCATTCTCTTTTAAACTGACTGGAGGTGACAGTCTTATCACTCTGTCAAATCAAATAAGTCTGTTTATTTGACTATTTCATTTGAATGTCCTCCAAATGTCTTTGATATATATTAAAATATTTTCTCAGTGAATTTGGTGCACAGGCGGAGGCATAAGAAGGGAGAAGGTTTAGTGTGTTCAAATCTGAACACATCCCACTCTGTTGTTTCTTTCACTGGTGGCAAAATGGAAGGAGTAAGGCATAAGTGTGATTGATCTTCCCTGTCAGACTCAACAAGGCGTTGAGCATTTGTTGAAGTGTCCTTTTTCTGTAGGTAGGAGTATAGTATCACAACCTCTTTTCCACCAACTTTGTCCAATGTCAGCTTCCCTAATTTCATGTCTTTTCCCTGAAATACTGTTTTCTAGTTGTGAACAAACTAATCATAACTTAGGTTTATATTTCATTTAAATATGATCCACTCTTATGAGTATCCCTCTGTTTCCTGACTGTCACAAACCACTCAGAAATCTGACTAAAGCTAGCCCTGCCCAGCCCAGCAATATAAGATTCAGTAGTTCTAGAGATGATGGGAAGTTGAAGTGGATTTGGTATTCTAGGTACACAGACGCTAAAGGCCTGAAGCTAAGAGAGCCAGGTTTAATAGTCTATGTTTGTGGGAAAGAGAGATGAGTCCATGGCTTTTGGATTTACCACAGAGCTAAGTTCAAAGCTCTACAGAGGCTTCACCAGATAATTTAAATTTCTTCATGTGCCCATAATTTAGTTGTATTCTTTTTCTTTTTTGTTTAAAGCAAGTGAATCAAGTGTATTGAAGTATTTTGATAAAAATTATTTTAATGTATGGTTATTTTGATGGACATAATACAGTAAACTAATAGCTTCAATGCCATTTTCAAGTAAGAATCAACTGTTAAGATTTAAAACAATCAACCCGAACTACCAAAGGCCAGATCTCATTCAGGTTATTTAAATTAGTCCTTCAGGTTTAAGTCAAAGATTTGTATGTTTATGTAAAGCACCTCAAGTGGTTTTAATATATAAGTAGGGCTGAGAATCACTGATGCAAAGAAATAGGTAATTAGGAGTAAATTTTCTTTTTACCTTCAATAATCCATTTACTGAAAGTCACTATTCCAGATGGTCACTCTTGTTTGTGGCATTAAAAATATTACTTCTCACTATAATACATTCACATTGTTGAATAATTATAATTTATTTATTTTTAATGTTTATTTATTTTTGAGAGAGAGACAGACAGAGCATGAGCAGAGGAGGGCAGAGAGAGACAGAGACACAGAATCCTAAGCAGGCTCCAGTCTCTGAGCTGTCAGCACAGAGCCAACACGGGGCTTGAACTCATGAGCCGTGAGATCATGACCTGAGCTGAAGTCGGATGCTTAACTGACTGAGCCACCCAGGTGCCCCAATAATTATAATTTATAAAGGATACACAGAGGGGAATATCTGCAGTGTTGAAATAAACATCAGCAATTACCACTTGACTAAAAGTTATAAAAAGAATATATGCTGCTTATAAAACTTCAAAGTAGGGGAAAAATTCCCCACCCATACCCCATGTTCCTTTTTTCTCAGAGGAGTAGACATCTAAGGTCATTATGTTCTCTGGTATTTCCCTTATGTTACATCTTCCCTAAAATTTAGCAACAGCATTGAGCTGATGGAAACTACAGGAAAGATCCAGAGCAGGTGGGTTTGTTCACCGTCAGAGCAGAAGCCACAGTAGGGCCACTGGTTGGCTAACAGGGACTGTCATGTAACTCTGAGGTGATGCTGTTTCTGAAGTAAAGTACACAAGGCTGAGTTAAATAGAAGGAAGACTCTTACTTCCTCCAGTCTTGACAGCCTCTTTATAACTCTGACTCTGTAACTTTCTTGATTTTTTTTTTATTTTAGTATCTTAACCTTTTTTTTTTTTTTCACTTGCTATTTTGCAAAAGCCTCACTTACAATTCACTGTATGATTTCCTGCTGTTGAAGAAAGTATGTGAAAGGGGAGTTTTTCCTGGGCACTTTTGGGTGGGTAACTGTTTAAATGTGTGGATAATCTGCACTACGACTTCTGTGCCTCTGGGAAAAAATTATTTCTGGTGCACTCTACTCTGAATTCTGTAGTAGTGCCAATATTGTCAATATTAGATACAAAAAATAACTTCTTAAACTTTGCAACTTTTCAGAAAGCAAATGCAGTCGCCTTATTATATTGAGTTTTCTAGGAATGAAGCCAAGAGGAATGAAAGAGGCTGTCTCTACCCCGTCACGAGTGGCTCACAGGGATCAGGAGTGGTATGATGCTGAAATTGCCAGAAAACTGCAAGAAGAAGAAATTTTGGTGAGCAAATTTTCATGCAAAAGTTTAGGTGATAATCACTAAGTTTTCTTGAATAAAATTTGAGATTATGTGATAGGCATTGTGATCCTCTGAGTTGAGTATGGGTGGAAAAGCAAGATAACGGGAATAGAGTGTCCAGTTTTACTTACTGAGTAAGCATTACCATCATAATTCCATATCCCTATCTGCTGTGGAACATGATTAAACAGTCCTGCTCTGGCTGGTGGCTGGTGCAAGTATACCAGTTAAACTTCAAGGATGTTACTTACAGCTGGTTTGAAATACTCGTGTATTTCTATGTAAGATTTTTAAAAATGGACAACACAGATTCTAATTAAATTACCTTTTTTTTTTTTTTTTTTGGTATTTTTTTGTACCATAGGCTACCCAGGTAGACATGAGAGCAGCTCAAGTAGCCCAGGATGAGGTGAGTTCTTATTAGTTAATAAGTTTTTGAACTAATACTCGTCAGAAGTAGCCCAGTAATTTTCTGCCCATAACTCTGCAATCAGTGGTACTGACTGGATTTTGTTTAGGAAATTGCTAGACTCCTCATGGCTGAAGAAAAGAAAGCTTACAAGAAAGCCAAGGAGAGGGAGAAATCATCTTTGGACAAAAGAAAGCATGACCCTGATTGGAAGGTAAGTTCTGTTTATTGTTTTTATCTTATCTTATTTTATTAATTAATTAATTATAAAGGGGACTCTGCTTTTAGGGTAAGTTCTACCAGTGTATTTGGCATACACAAATTACTTGTATTGCATATGCAAATCTGACTCGTAAATGTTATTTCATTACAAAAAATCATAATTCTGGGGCGCCTGGGTGGCTCAGTCGGTTAAGCGTCCGACTTCAGCTCAGGTCACGATCTCACAGTCTGTGAGTTCGAGCCCCGCGTCTGGCTCTGGGCTGATGGCTCAGAGCCTGGAGCCTGCTTCCAATTCTGTGTCTCCCTCTCTCTCTGACCCTCCCCCGTTCATGCTCTGTCTCTCTCTGTCTCAAAAATAAATAAACGTTAAAAAAAAAAAATTAAAAAAACAAAAAACAAAACAAACAAACAAACAAACAAAAAATCATAATTCTTCAAAGTAACCATGAGAAAGTAACCGCTAAGATTGAAAAACTCATTCCATTCATTTTAATACCAATTAAGTTGCACATGCCACTGGTCATGAGTAATCTAAGTTTTACATATTAGTAAAATAGGTAAATATTACCTTACAGGAGAATGTAGTATTTTCACATGCTTTCATGTTTCCCCAGTGGCCTTTTATCTCTCTCTCTACTTTCTCTCTGTCTATCCGTGATCATGTACCCACTGTTTCTCTTTCCTCTGACATAACTAGATCCGTGGCAGGCTGACACATACCACCAGCAGCCATCTCCTGTCAGAGTATAGGAACTGCCTAGCATGAGCTGGGACTGTTGTCTTCCGCTCATTAATCAGGAACACTAGACAAAATGGTTACTGACCACAGTTTATTCTTCTATAGTCTAATTTTTGTACGAGGTGGGTGTAAGTTCAGTTTAACAGACTGCACTCATTAGTTACTGTGTGCATTGCACCACTGTGGACTTGCAGGGAAAGAAAAAGATACATTTTCCTCATAATAATATATAACGTAGGAGGAAGACAAACTAGACAGGTAAAAATACAGGGTTGAATTGGCTGAAGAAAGCATAGTAGAAGAACAGAGGAGTTGCTGGGGTCAAGAATTCCTATAGTAGAGGCTTTTCAGAGGGAGTTTGTACTAGGCCTGGGAGGTCGCAGCTAGGGTGTGTACCCACGCATAGTTGATGTTTAGCGCTGTTCTCTCTTTCTCTTCTCTCTCAAACAAATTTCTGCCTTGGATCACTGGTTCGGTCTGAGTCTCAGCGTTGATTAGGAGGAAAAAGACATAGAAACCATGATAATCGTATTGCTCTGCTATTTCCTATTGCTCAGTTATTCAGTTGTCGGTCGAAAAACAAATGAAAGTATTTCTTCCATGTTAATTATTTATAGGTATCTCCTTCTTTCACCCTCCTAGTAATTCAGGATTTTTCCTGATGTATTTTATTTTAAAAGAAGGGCTCCCAAATGCTTCTACTTATACAAATTTAAGCTACAAATAATTGCCCAGAAGTTACTCAGATTCTTTGTTAACCCAGCTATGAAGGAGTAGGTATTTTTGAGGATTGCACATCAGGCAGGTAAAAGGGGAAAGGTCGCATGTCTAGCAAGTGTTCTAGCAAATTAGAGTCTGATTTCTAGATTCTATAATTGGTGCTGGTAGAGTTCTTCTCTTAGAAAGGTTGGACTGAATGTTCCTTAGTTTCCTAGCTTGAAAATCACCATCCCCAAGTCAGATTTTCAGAAATAGGTTTAAGGGCACAGACCAACATTCCACAGACTGGAAGTTCTGGTCAGCTGCTGTGCAGCTATTATGTTAATAATGGGTGTCCAGGTGTATTCCTGTGGGGGAGCATGTTCATGTGTATGTCGCCCATTCATCTGGCTGCATTGACAGCTTCCAGCATACTTTTGTGACTGTAATTTTTTTTAAATCTCTGAGTGGCCATATGTAAAAATATTTCATGTTGTTCGACTGAATGTAAGTAACTTGAAATTACTAGAGTTTGGCATGATTTAGATATTTTCTAAACCTAATAATCTTACTTTTGTTTTCTATATGTGTGCTTTTCTTTTCTTTCATTTTTTTTCCTTCTTTTTCTGTCCATAGCCAAAAACAACTAAATCGGCACACTCAAAGTCAAAAGAAAGTGATGACCCTCACCGTTTTAAGAATGACAGGCCAGCAAGGTAAGATGACACTTGAAGAGGGGAGTGAGGAACTTGACTTTGGGGTGAGTAAGGAGTTGTGGATTTTCTGAGAAGAGTATTCTCTGGAGAGGAGATCCAGAAATCGGCAGCTGTGAGATGGTATCAAGTCTTGTGGGAGTATTCTCAAATTTTGTTTGCATTCTTTTTTTTTCTTTTCAATTTTATTTTTTATTTGTTAAAATTTACATCCAAATTAGTTAGTATATAGTGCAACAATGATTTCAGGAGTAGATTCCTTAGTGCCCCTTACCCATTTAGCCCATCCCCCCCCACAACCTCTCCAGTAACCCTCAGTTTGTTCTTAAATTGGGTTGAACAAGTCAAATCAGGAAAATGATCATTTTACTGGAAACTAGGGTTTCCAGAATGATATGTTTTTTGGTAGGACCAGTTCCTGTCTTTGGATTCACTGAACTGATGCCCTTGGCTAAGAAGGGATGAGATTGATGTTTTTCCCAGTAAAATCCCAGGTTTTAAAGTTTTACTAAGTTTTATGGTCACATTGGTATGTGCATGATATTTACACATGCTTAAATTCATTTCTGCATGAGTCTCAAAGCCTTGGCAAACACTTAGTTTGAGTCATGGCAGTGTATTCTAAATCCCACTAGATCAAGTAGCTGTGGCTGTGGTGTATGTATTTTCTGACTTCTCTCAAACAGCCTTGGGTTTCAGTTAATGGACCAGTTGCTATCTTTCTACCTAAGTGTAGACAACATTTAAGTCTCTGGGGAAGCAGAAAGCAACCTTTTTTTTTTTTTTTTTTTTTTGGTCCTTTATTGATTTTTGTTGCTTTTCAAAACAAAACAACATAATTGGACTAGAAAGAGAGAATATTATATACAAAAAGACAAAAGTAACACTGAGTCTAACACTTTGAAAACTCTGTTAAAACCTTGAATTTTCATCCTAATTATTAATATCTGTTTTAATTCTAAAACATAAATTTTATCACACTGAAAAACATATAATGTTGTTGCCACTCATTGCCCACACTTAAGCTGCTAGACTTGTTTTCTTAAAGTGAATATATTTAGTGTCTTTAAAAAGCCATAGTCTATTTTTAAACTCACGGGCTTTCAGAAAGTAAATATCCTTCGGAAAACTACATCAGGTTTGTAAAGCTCTTAGGGCAACACTAGTATATTCTGTCAATTGTATAAACTTGGTTCTTCTTGTATCTTTTAGTTAAGCACATGCCAGAGGTTTCTTTATGGCATACTTTATAATTACGTACTTTTATTTTCATCCCTGCAATATCCAAGTTAAAAAAGGAGTAACTCATCTGTTCTCAGTAGGTTAATAGGTGTGGTTTATTATGCTTTCTTTAGTCAGCTGAATTAAAATCTTTAGGCTTACTCTGCAATCTTCAAAACTTGTGGGCTCTTTAGAACACTAATAATTTTCATATCAGATATGATAGAACAATCTGTAATGGCTATTTAAAAAGATGTATTAAAGTTGAAAACAAGTTTTTGAAATATAATACGTACTTTTAAAAATATTTGGCATATTAAAAGAATGAATAATCAAATGATCCTGTATTAAAAATGGCTATTATAAATGAATGAAAGTCACCTATGACTGGTAGAACTGACTGGAGAGAAACATTTGTCTTTAAGTATCGGTTACAGAAAGATTTTTTGTGTAGATACAGATATAGATACAGGTAACAAAAAAATTAGAATTTTACGAAATCTCTATTTTCATAGTTAGAAATTAAGCCTAGTATTATAGTTGCCTTATACAACTAATACTGGAATATATGCTTTCTGATTAGAGTCTATGGTTTCCTCTTTCACATTTTTCCCCCTTTTTTTTTCTCCTTCACATTTAATTATAGTAGATTTAGTTAGCTATTTGTACAGAAAGAGATGGTTTCAGGGATTGAAAAACATGGAGCTTCCTAGGTCTAGAAGTTTACTTCAGTGTAGTGATAATAGTAGTAGAGGGAAGACAAGTTATTGGGAGGAGCTTATAACATTCATCGTCAAGAATCAGTTTCTTTGTCCATTACTCTATCTAAGGAAATGGAGTATCAGCTGGCAATCTGAATTAACTTCAACTCTTTGTAACTGGAAAAAGTTTCAACCAAGTTCCAAAATCTTTTAAGTATAGTATTTTATACTGATACTACTACCTGGTGTTTTATTTACATTTTTCTCTTAGAAAAGAGAAAACTTTATCTTAGAGTAAGCAGCAGTTACCAAGAAAGAACTGCTTCCTGTTCTCATGAAATTTATAATCTAAGCAACTATACAAATAACCATTATGTTGAATGCTTTGGTTGAAAAGTGCATGGTATTATAAGAAAAGAAGGAGACAGCCTAGTCTGGGTATCTAGGAGGGCCTCTTCAATGACTTCTGAGTAAATTCTGAAAGGTATTTTGCCTGTATTGCTAACTTAAACATGTAAGTCATTTCATGAGAACAACAGGAAACAGGTATTCCCAATACATCCAAAACTATAAAACAAACTGTTGGTTAACAGGATTTTTCTAATTTTGGATGTGAATACCCTTCACTTTAAAACAACTATCTCCAGTGCAGTGAATCTGTTTGATAGGGATCACTGAACGCCATAAGCCAAGATTTGTCCTCTGTATAATCAGAAACTAAGGAGAACAGTATGCAAAGAGAACTGAGGGCATTCTAGATTGACTTGTTTTACCCTAGTGGATGTGTGGGAGTTCTGTGCAGTGTTGCACATGTTGACATCCTTTTCTTTGATGAGGAATTGATTGTGAGGTAGTAATATTGTTTGTTTGTTTATTTTTAGGAGTCCCATTTGGCTTTTGTTTTTCTGGGTTTTGATCATTTGATATAAGAGTTTGCAAAAATGTAGAGATGAGGCTCTGCTCCCTGATTCCCAATCCCTTTTTCTTGGGTCTAAGTTACTTCTTTAACCACCTGTTTTTTGAAGTTGAGTTTCTTAATTCTAGTTCAGATGGTTTGTCTCAACTCTTCCTGCCAACTCGTAACACTGCTTTTTAAGGTAAATGTTATGTCAGTCGATAACAAAAGAAAAACACTAATATTTAATATTTGTTAAACACATAGTTCAAAGTGAAAAATAAGAAAAATGAAAAATACCATATCATTTGTTATGCTTACATTAATTATGTGTATAACAAATGCATGAAAGTATTAAAATGTAAGCCAAATACCATTTAAAAGTATAATATACAGACTATATATATATGTATATATACATATGTATGTGTGTATATGTGTACATATATGTGCATCTGTGTATATGTATACGTGTATATATGTACATAAATGTATATACACACGTATATGTGCATATATATACATATATACATATATGTGTGTATATATATGGATATATATATATATCCACACACACATGTACACACATATGCATATGTGAGTATAGTCTTGGATGCAGATACTACTGCTGATAAAAATACACATCTATGTAGCAGACCATAGCATATTAAACAGCACAAATTTTGAAGTCCAGGTGAGTTTGAGTCCCAGCCCTGCCACTTAACAACGGTGTGTGCTTGGACAGATAACTTACTTCATCTCACCTAATTTAACTCTAAAATATGTGTATGACAGTTACCATGTAGCTTGTCCTGAAAGTTAATTGACATCATCTGAGTAGAACCCATACCACAGTCCTCAGTATATACACAAGTTTGTATCCTGTGGTGACCTGTTGCAGACACTGAATACCGAAGGAGAGACCTATTGCTTAGGGACAGAGTGAGAAATTTGAAATCACGTGTCTATATTCTTCTATGAAAGAGACTTTTGTACCAAGGTTACCATAACTTTCTGAATTGCATTATACTTATGCCTTCCAGGTACAAAAAGCATCATACAACATGGTTAGATACTTGACACATTATGTTACCTATCTGGTTCCATGCTTTAACATAACATTTAAGTGTACCTTTGAGAAGCAACAACCACAAAAAGGAGAGATTTTGTTCTTCATCTTCATCAATGTCAAATTTTTGCAAAAAATCTATGTAACATAGTTTCAGAATAATAAAAATTTTAGAGTAGGAAAAATTTCCCAATGTTTGTTTTTTTATATTTTGTCTTCTTTTGACATGAAAAATTGCCAATGTGTGACTGTCCTTTCCTTTTGTAAGCTCTGCTTTGCCACCTAGTGGAATTAGGAACTTTGCTCTAAATTTTATATGCTGACCCTTGTCCTCTCCTTGCCCACTCCTACTTCCCTCTCCTCCCTCCTTACGTGACACCTGTCCTCCCTTTTTTTTTTCTTTCCTTAACTTTATTACTTCCCTTCTGTTCTTTCCTTTCGTCCTCTTTTTCTTCATAAAGCTTGCCAAAACAAAGTAAATTTCTCATTAACAGCAGCAGTCACACATCTCAATAATCTTTGCTTCCCTAGCCCTTAGCACAGTGCCCCACACATATTAGGTGTTCAGTAAATATTTGTTTTTATTGAGTTATGTGCATCAAAGCAAAGGTTACAGTAAGCTAAAATAATTTACTCCCAAGGTTATGCAACAGGCCAGGAACTAAGATGAGAATTCTGCTACCCTGTGGCTTTGCATTTCTACCAAAAAAAAAAAAAAAAAAAAAGTTTTTATCCTGCAGTCCATTGGGAGGTGGCTCTGTAGTCATCACAACTTAGACTGTCTCTTTAAATTCTGATTTCCTTTCAGGCCACCACCGCCTACCATGACAGAAGCTGAGGATTTGGATTACACTCATGTTACAAACCAGCATAATTCCACACGTCATTTCTCAAAATCAGAATCCTCTCATAAAGGTACAAAAAATAGATGTGGTCAAGGTTAGGATTTTTTTTTTTTTATAATGCTTATGCTATGGTGGAAAAATCAAATTGTGTCTTATATGTCACTGGAGTGGTAAAATAAATTATCCTTCCTTTTTCGAAGCTCATTATAGTATTCTTCATTTGTTAAAAAACCAAAAAGGTAAAACAGAAAACATAACACCTTAAAGTGAGTACAAGATTGTCAATGTATGTGCATTTTCCTCCAGAGAGAATTTATAGCTTTCATCATGTTGTTAAAGGGTACCTGTAAACAAAACAAATGAGCAAGGGCAAAAGAAAAGAGAGCGAGAAACAGACAGACAAGCCAAGAAAACAGACTGGTAACTATAGAGAATGCACTGATGGTTACCAGAAGGGAGATGACGGGGGTGGGTTAAATAGATGATGGCGATTAAGGAGTGCACTTGTGATGAGCCCTGGAGATGTAGGGAAATGTTGAATCACTGTATTGTATACCTGAAGCTAATATTATACTGTATGTTAACTAACTGGAATTAAAATAAAAACTTAAAAAAGAAATAAAATTTAAAAAATAAAGTACACACATATACATCACAGAAAACTTCTGTCACACAAAAGAAAATGGAGACAAAGGAAGAAAGAATATAAGGTCTAAGTTAGACCAAATCTTTATTTTATTTTTTTTTTTTGGACCAAATCTTTAATTTTTTAAAAAGTTTTGTTATTTTTTAAACAGCTCTCCTTACCCCATCCCTTTCCACTCTGGCATCCAGAGTTGATAGTAACACAAAAGACAGTATTTAAAAGATGGAATTGGGGGCACCTGGGTGGCTCAGTCATTTAAGCATCTGACTCTTGGTTTCAGGTCAGGTCACGATTTCACGGTTTGTGAGATCAAGCTCAGTGTCAGGCTTTGCACTGACAGCGGGGAGCCTGCTTGGGATTCTCTCCCTCTTCCTCTCTCTCTGCCCCTCCTTGCTTGTACTTTCTCTCTCAAGATAAATAAATAAGCACTTTTTTTAAAAAGATGGAATTGTTTGGATGTTATCAAAACAACCCTGTACACTACAATTTCTATCAGTTGTTGGCTTTTTTATCATCACTGGATTAACTGAAAGTAGCTCATGATTTTTTTTCTCAGTTTATATACATGCATTACTTCTTAGGGGATGCCTTCCTGTCTTTGACATACATTTGATACATAATTGAAAATAACACATTGATTCTGTATATATTTTATAATCAGGAACAAAGAAAACATGAACCATTTGAAATGTATAGAGATAAAGATAAATTATTTTGCCCGAGCAGGGAGAAAACAGTTTTAAAGGTTTTTTCTTAATGGTGTTTCTTCTCTTTTTCTTCTTTCCAAGGTTTCCATTATAAGCAGTAAAAACCTAGGAATCTGCCTTGAAAACGGACTCACTGTAGCAAATGTTACTGGATGATACAGAATGCATTCCACGCTCATTTTTTTCTTCCTTCCTCTGTTTGTATTCCTGGGATTTACCTTCAAGTGTTTTTCAGACCATAAATAATCTTAATTCATTCAGAATGTTTTGGTTATTCCTGATCACTTGGGCAGTATAAGAAAATCTAGCTTCTGAATGTTGGCCACCTCTATGCTGCAAATGCTTCATGGGATATAGTATCTAAAAGCTCTGTAAAATGCCATTTTTGTTAGGTATGGAGTACTGGTATCTAGAGACTAGGCTTTATTTAGCTAGCAATTGGAATTTTGTGGAGATAATGATCAGAGTAAAACACAATGTTTGGGTGCAATGCAGAATAAAAGAATATAACAAATAGCTTTTTTCGTGCATTAGTGTATGGTATATTGAAGAAAGAATCTTTTGGTTTTTGTATTCTCCAGGGAAATATTAAAAATCAGAACCATAAAGTGTTAAAAAAAAAATCTGGAACAGTTGAAACATGTTATTTTGGCCACCAGGACTCTAGCGGTTTTCCATATCCTTCTAAGCCCTCTTGGGAGAATTGGCTCAGATGGCATTCCCAGACACTCTCTCTGCTGTTGCTTTCTATAGCAAGGCTTTCTGAGGCCTCGGGGTATTGGGCTATTTATTAGTATTTATTGGCAAAAGTTTAATTCTATGAAATTTTAACTCAGGGCTATGCAAAGTCCATTGAACATGAAAAAGTGAAAAACTTTTGTATCCCTTCTCTTGTTTTACATTGTACGTAGAGAGCCAAGGGCAGTGGCTGGAGTTGGTAAGATGTTCATTCATATGAGCGATGATGCCATCTTTCTCTCTGGACACAGATTGAAGTTTTCCTCCTGCTTAAAAAACAGCAGGTTTTGTTGGCAGCCACTCAAAAAATATTTTGTGTATCTGTCAATAGTCAGATTAATTCGACATGAAGTTGAAGTAGATAAAATGGTTCTTTATTCAGGTATTTGGTTCGATGCATTTGTCAGTGATACATGGCATCAGATTCCATTGTACAGGACCTTTAAAGCCCTCTTTGAGAAATCTAGTCTCTGTCTAGCTTCTAACCTTGTGGAAGTGCTTATTTTCCCATTCTAGTTAGTTCACATAAATGGCAATCATGTGACATATATAAATAATTTCCTTTCAGCTTGACTTTGTGTTATTTTTCATTGTATGAATCTGACGTTTTGACATTCAAGTATGGTGTTTGCTTAGGAAAGAGATACCTAGGTCACTAGAGGAAAGGCTGTTAATCCATTCTTTTCCCACTTGGAACTGCCTTTTTTGCCTTATCTTTCCAGATAGTCTTTCAAGTCAGGCAGAATTTAGGAAGCTGTTTAGGATAGTTTCTCAGAGTGGATTTGGGTCCTTCTGTTTTGAGAAAGATCTTTATTAGTTCATAAAGTTTTTGATTGTAGAAACTTGGGTAAAAGAGCCAACTTTTAGGAAAATGATGATCTAGGAAGAAACAAACCCTAAGAGATGTAGTCATTTTCGAGAAATGGGGAAAGAGAAAAAAACAGGACTTTGAATGACCATGATGAAATTAATGAGGCAGAATCTTCATTGACATAGGCAAGGGCAGACAAAATGGAGGACTGAGCCTTAGCCAAATTCTAGAGGGCGGTTTCAGTATCCAAAGCTGAGGCCTTGTTGGCTTAAAGTAATGCTGTATTTTTCTTTGTCTGCCCTGTGATTTTGCTTCATGTTTTAAAGTTTTCTCTGGTAACTTTAAAGAAAAAAAAACACAATGTATTTTTATTTGATAGTTAAACAAATTATTTTTATTTCATAAATGTTTATTTTTCTATCTCATACAATGACCAATTTTACTTTAAAAATTCTGCATTTATCTTACCTCTCATGTACTTTATCCAATCATATTTATTATTGTAAAATGCTGTCTGGAGACATTTTCATTCAAAAAATGTCAGGCCATTTAACCCCTGGATATTAGTGTTTTAGCTGTCTTAGTGAGTGGCCAGAGGTCATAGATCCCTGTGACACACAATTCAACATCTGTATTGAAAATGTGTTCCTTTTTTTCTAGGTTTTTAAAAATTAAGAATTTTAAAATATTTTAATTTTATTTTTTTTTGTAAAGCAAACACTTTTTAAAGAGTATCAGAGTAATTCCGTTCCTTTTATTGGTTTAATTCTCTGTCATTCAAAGATGATAATTATTATTTTTAAGACTATAGAAGTTAACTAACAACTCTATTTAAAGGAACTGCCAAACATTCCTCACTGTGTTCTCTGCTTTTCACGTTGTTATTTTTATAAAAATGTGGAAACATTTCTTTTGTTCCTCTTTCTACTGCTGGAAGACAGACAATTGAATTTTTAGGCCCACAATGTATTATGCTCTAATGTTACGATGTAAACTAATGCTCTGGCCTTGGAAAATCTTTGTTTCTATACCTTTCTCTGGAGGCGCCATTAACACTAGTACTGCTGAATGAGCACAGTATGGAGCCTTATCATAAGGCTACTGAATGTGTATACCTTCTGCCCCCCAACTAGCTTTTTGTAACTCATTGCCTGGAAGCAAGGTCAGGTAAGGGTCAGATTAAATGTTCAGAGCTGAAAAAGTTTGTAGTGTGAAACCATTGTTAGACATGATTACTTTATGGGGGACTGGACAGTTGCTACATATGCTTTAAAAGAACATTGAGATTTTTAGAAAGAGACTTTGCATAACTTTGAGCTACTTTTTCTCAAGTGACTTTACAACAAGCAGCAACAGACTAATAGACGACCAAAAAGACTTACAGGTTTTGATCATAGAGAAACATCTAAATTAGAAAAGAATGATATGGATAGATGTTTCCCAGGAGGAAAACCTTTTCAGATTTTCAATGGCCACTTGGATGTAGATCAGCATATGCCAAGGTGTGTGACCTTGGGCCTTGTGGTCCACTGAACTCTAGAAAATTGTGAACCGGACTCATTTTCCCCTCTTATTCTCTTCTGTGGTCTGCAGCTGAACTGGATGATGAATAAATTCATTGCTAACCTTGTCCACACTTTTCCATCCACATCAGGACTTTTCAGTATAAAAATAATTAACTTTTAACGGAGAATTATTTTTCTTCAATACTGTCAAAATATTCTCTAGTTTTTGTCTTGTGCCAAATTGTTCTTTGGGAACACCTGCTATATAATATGGTGCATTCAGTTTACCACATCAGTGGTTAACGTTTTAGGGCCTTGATTTTTAACGAGTGTTGCCTTGTATAAAAATCACTTTGGGGATTATCAAGATTATTCATTTATTCAGTGATGATTTTCTTGAAAGATAATTATGGTGACTGGCTGTAAGATCTTCCCTGTAAATAAAGGAATGAGACCCTTGTGTGATCAGCTTTCTGAGGGACTGAGAACAGAATAGAACTTGCACTGAAAGACTTTTTTTCCCTCTTGGGAAAACAGTGTTTGTGTAGGGAATGTTAATGTGAAAGGGAACACGATTCAGTTAGATTTCACTGGATATATTGTGCCATATTCTTAGAACACCGGCTTTTTAGAAACAATCATAAAATAACCAAAACATGTTTTTTCAGCCAAAAGGGAAAAACAGATTTTCAAAGTACTTTGTCCTTTACTTACTGCTCATAGTCCGAGAAGCGACTAGATAAAGTGGTCCCTCCCATTTTCTCCTCCTATCTGGTGGTGCCGGTGCCTCTTAAAGCCATAGCTGCTTATCTTACCGTTGATAGAATCCTGTTTTTCTCCTTAGCTTATAACAGGTAATATGATCAGCCAGGAACAAACTGGAGACTGTTCTGATAGTGCTGTATGGGGCAAGGTGTCATCCAAATTCCTCTTCAGAGAATCTCCTTTGTCCCTGATGACACTTAGGATTATGAAAGGGAAGAGTCCAGGCTGTTGTTGCTCCTGCCCTTTAATTGTGGTCAGAAATGCTGAAATTTAATTCCAGAGAAGTCAAAAAGGAAGGGGCAAACTGGCAGATTTCAGGTCTTACAGAGTCACTTTTCTGATGAGACTTGCACTTTTTGCCAGCAATGTCTTGGGGAGCTGCATTGCCTTAAATTAGTTTGATTCTGACTGAGGTCAGTGTACTGTATTTCCTGTATGTGAATGACTATCAACTCTCCACTGAGATATAAAATTCACAGGTGATCCCAAAACATCCTTGCTGTCAGAAACTTTGGACTTCCTCTCACTGAGCTATGGCTGATGTATTCACTGATAGATCTATCACTTCATTGAGTTGCCTCTCAATCTGTGAATGAGCAGTGGCATGACCAAAAAGGCTGGTGGAAGGAGAGTGAGAATTTCTTGACCAGATTCTTCAGGTTATCACTTCCTGAGTAACTGAGAGTTGACTATCTTTTCTATAGTGACTACGTAGAAGATATTTCCAAAGGTTGTATTATGTAGTCAAGTCACTTATTATTGTTTTGTGAAAATTAAACCCAACACTCTTGTGTTTTTAATACCATTGACAAAAAAAAGGGAGAAAACCAAACAAAACAGAGACATTTAGTTGAAATGAGAGAACTGTTGATGTGAAGAGTGTTTCTATTTTATTACTTTTAGGAGAAAATTAACCAGGAAAACTTTTACTATGGTAAGGAAGACACCAGAGTGTTTTTATAAAGTTGTATTTGATGCCATAGACTAACAGAATCATCTAAGCAATCATGTTGATTTGTGGAAATATCTAGTCCTGAAAACCATCTTCTTTTCTTATATATTTGTGAATACTGCCTAGGAACATATTCCTAATACATTTAATATGCTGTGGTGTGTTCTCAGCAAGCTAGAAAATATTTTTTTCTTTTTGAATAACTTCATAGCCTAGTGAGCCAGCACTGTGCTGGTTTCCACATTTCAGATAAGGACGGAATTAATTGTGCATCTTAGTTAGTGCTCCATTGTTCATTGTTGAGGTTCACATACAAAGAATAGAATTGAAAGACAGGGTTTTTGAGTGACATGTCCTTTACCAAAAAGCAAGGATTAAGAGCAGTAAAAAGACAGTTAAGAAATATACTATTACACATTGCATACTTAGGGTATGTTTTTGTTGCACTAAATTTCAGATCTTATTTGGTAAAATAGTTTCTAGCTATTAAATTTAGAGGGTTTTTTATGTCAGAATTTTAAAAAAAATTTCTGATTGAATTAGCCCTTGAAATCACCGTAGGCTATAACTTGAGCTCTTGCTGTAAACCGAAAGCCAAATGCCCTTTTTTCAGAAATAACTATATTTTTCACCTGCCTCTTAAAGGCAGCCCACTATTTATTTCATGAAGTGTTATAAATAATGAGGAGATAGAGTGGGAAGATAGCATATAAAAATGGTGTTCCACAATGAGAATTCTCTGTAATGGGGTTTCCCTTAAAAAGAATCCATCCCAGCACAATATTATATTTTGAAAAGGTGCTGAATTATAAAGTACAAGAGTATGCTCATATAAATCAAGTTGCTCAGGAAATTAGAGGTGGTGCTGTCATTTGTCATATAATTTGGAAAAGTGCTTTCCCGAGGGAGATACTGCACAATGCCCAGACAGTCTCAGAGTTTTTGGTAAGCCCTTTGGCATCTGGAATGTAGATGTGTTTAAAAACTGAGTGAGATCTTAACCCAAGTGCTTACCAATTTGTAGCCACGCCCAGAAGGAAAGGCAGTTTTGAAATAGCTACTTCATGGAAATGAGCAGAACCTTAATGGAAAATAGTTGTCTGAGGACAGAAAGCAAAGAGGCCACCTCAAACCACATGCCTGTTTAGAGATTAAATGAAACTGTGAGGGACACTCTGTGGATGCCTTAAAGGTGACTGGTGTTGAGTACTGGGTGGGTATGTACATACCCATCTGGACTAGGCTGATGGAAACAGTCTATTTCAGTTCACCTTCATACAGCACAAGTTGCTCCTGCTCATGACCTCATTGAGGACAATGAGAAACATGGTGCTGGTGACTTTGAAGTGTCTTGGGAGGTTGAGGTGGTAATGTCATTCAGCACTCTCCAGTGCTCAGGCCTCCCTTAAATGCCAGTTGTACATCTTCATTAATTCATCTATGCAAGCTTGTGTTTTTATGGTTTATTTTCTATACTTCTGTCCCATTTGATTCTTTAAATATCAGGTTTAACATTAATATTATGAATAATTTTTAAACCAAAGTATGTATATGTCTGTGTGCTTGTTTTCCTGGATGTTTGAGGCAAACACCAATCTTGTCTTCCTCTCTTAATAAAATCATCCATTTGTTAAGTCAATGGTCTCATGTTTTCTTTACTGCAATCAAGGACTTGGGAAGTTTTGGGGTAAGGAGTATTATTTTTTTTTTCTTTACGAAGTAACCCTAATATATCTTTGTTTAAGAACAGGGTCTTCCGTTATTCCAGTTCCATCCACTATAGCCCTGAATAGCACTGATGATGATATACAGTACATCAAAACTGTCAACAAATGCTCCCAAGTCTCATACTGATACGTAGTACATTGAAGGCCTCAACAAATACTCCCACATCTAAATTTGGTTAGAGAAGTGGCTTTGTTCTGTGTGTGGTGGTTGGTGGCTTAGTTTGATGTCTCTGGGAGAAAAACAGGTAAGTGGGTGTTCACATAATAATCTGAATGCTACAAGACTCCATGAATGCAACAGCTCTTGTCTGCACTATACCTGGTATTCCATGGATTTTGAGAAAACAGATTTAGTAACAACTACCATTTAACATTTTATCTTTATAAGGTTTGTTTCTTCTTTGGTTTGATAGAGTAAACCATGCCATGGAATATACATGCCATGGAAACCGATGCTGCAGAAATTAGGAGGTAACTTGAAAATAAGATACTATTTTTCATGACTACTAAAGGATTTGTAAAGAGGTATCTAGCTTCCCTGAAATGCATTCCCTAGGCCTTAGTTTCTTCTTTGGCAAATACAGGAAATCTACATGCTCTCTGTAATATATCTGTGCTGCATATCACTACCATATGCATAAGGAACACCAGTGATGTGCAGGTGTTGTTAAAGAAAGTTGGTTGATTTCAGCCTTCCTTTTCTGAAGAATTAATCAAAGTTGACAGTGAAAAAAGTTGACATATCTAGAGGCCAATTAAAAAAAATTAAATATGTGATTAAAGTAGCCCCCTTTAATTTGTGGTAGGAGGTACCTGGTATGATTGGGTGGATTTTGTGTACTGTGGCTGAGTGAGTGTTAAGCTGTGGCCACGTAGTGTGGTAGGGTGCAGCACACTACAAAGCCCTTTAAAGGCAGCCAGGAGAACGTTCACCTCCTACACCTTGGAAATTGGGTGAAACCTTTAAGAAAGCTTTGGATTACTACAAGTCACAGGGCAGGGGCAGGGGTTTGAAAACTTTATTAGCTCCCCATTATATTTGGGTTACGTGCTTAAACAAAACCTCCAACATAGTGTACAATAAATCAACAGGAAAAAGAGACCTGGGTGCTAGTCCTGGCTTTGAACTTGCTTCAGGGCCTTGGGTCACCACGTAGTCTCTGTAACTCTGTTCTGTTACATACACTAATAAGCACATTACAATGAGAGTTGGTGATCTCTAATTGCTCCTTTGGGTCTAGCATTCTGGAATTCCTGCTGTCAGTGGCTGCTAGGTTCCTTTAAGATGCCCCAGAAAACGAGTAGCCTCATAGTACTGGGGGCCTGGAAAGTCACAAAGACTTCTAGACACTCAGCTGAAAGGCCTTATTCCTGATCATGTGTTCTTTTTAAATTTTTTTGTTTATTTTTGACAAAATTTGTAGGGTGAACAATGTGATGTTTTGATATGTATACCTTGTGAAATGATTACCACAATGAAACACAGCTGTCATCTCCCACAGTTAGCTTTTGTATGTGTGTGTATGTGTGTGTGTGTGTGTGTGTGTGTGTGTGTGTGTGTGAGAGAGAGAGAGAGAGAGAGAGAGAGAGAGAGAGAGAATGCTTGAGAATGCTCAGCAAATTGCAAATATACAGTATATTATTATTAATCATAGTCATCATGCTGTATATTAGATCCCCAAAACTTGCAATTGAAAGTTTATGCCCTTTTGCTGATCATGTGTTCTTGGTTGTACTCTCCTACTGGTAACCAAAATCTGTCTATCTCTATTTTTTACTCCCAAGCTTCATGAGCCTCCTTTACCAAATAGTCTTTGGATGTTCTTGTGAGCTTTTGTACATCCCATTGTCATAACTTGCTTTTCATACTCTCAAAACACACTTTTGTTACCAATTCCTGAACTTAACTACACAGATTTGGTTTTGGTCATGTTAATCATGACATACCCTTAATTACACCTGCCACACTTAATTATCTGGTGTCATTACTGACCTAATCTGGGCCCTCATGAGCAGTGCAGTCACTGCCTGCCTGACCTCAGGAAGCCTCTTCAACTCACCTGCCAACCTCTGCCCTCATACCCTTCACCTGGCCTCGGGCTCTCACACAGAACTAGAGGCATGTGTTTGTATGTGAGTATGTGTGTCTGCAGGTATAGCTGACAGTAGCTCTAAACAGCATAAATGACAATGAACTTCTCTGGTCTGAAGAGGTGAGTACCAAGTGGTGTATATAAATTTTTCCTTTTATGGATCATGCTTTGGGGTCATGTCTTTACAACTCTTTGTCTCATTCTCAAGATTTTCTGATGTGTGTGTGTGTGTGTGTGTGTGTGTGTGTATGCATATGTATGTATATTTCTGTTTCATAGTTTTAAGTTTTACATTAGAGTCCTTTACTCATTTTTGAGTTAGTTTTTTTAAATGTTTTATTTATATTTTGAGAGACAGTGCACAAGTGGGGAAAGGGCAGAGAGAGAGGGGGGCAGAGGATCCAAAGAGGGTTCTGTGTTGACAGGCTGACAGCAGCGAGCCTGATGTGGGGCTCGAACTCACGAGCTAGATCATGACCAGTGCTAGATTCGGATGCTCAACCAACTTGAGCCACCCAGGTGACCCTTTAGTTACTTTTTACATAAAGTGTGAAGTTTAGGTCAAGGTTTATTACTTTTTTGTGTGTAGATATCCAACTGCTCCAGCACCGTTTGCTGGAGGCCATCTATCCTTCATTGAGTTGCTTTTACAATTTTTTTCAATAATCAGTTGAGTATATTTTGTGTATGTCTATTTTGGAGTTCTCTATTCTGTTCATTGATCTGTGCCCCTCCCTTTGCTAGTATTCCAAGTGTTGATAACTGTAGCTACACAGTAAGCCTTGAAATTGGGTAGACTGATTTTTTGCACCCTATTTTTCCAAATTCTTTTAGCTATTCTAGTTCTTTTGCCTTAGCATATAAATTTTAGAATAGTCTTGTTTATATCTATGAGAAATATTGCTGGGATTTTGAAAGGAATTGCATGAAACTTCTGGGGAGAAATGACATCTTTACTGTGTTGAGTCTTTCAAAAAAAGACTACAAGTATGTCTCTCCAGTTATTTAAATCTTTGATTTCTTTAACCAGAATTTCACCATATGTGCTGTGTGTATGTTTTGTTAGATTTACTCCAAAGTATTTATTTTTGTGCAATTATTGATATTTTTGTTTCTACATATTCCTTGCTAGTATATGGAAATACATTGATTTGTATAATCCTTTTCGTATATTGATGAATTGCTAATATTTTTAAAGGAGTTTTGCCTTTATTGTGAGGAATATTGATCTGTAACTATACTGTCTTTGATCGGATTTTATATTAGTGCTTTGCTAAACATACAGGTTTTTTTCTTTTCTGTTTTCTCAATAAGATTGTATAGAGTTGCTACTCTTTTTAATAAAAGTTTTATAAAAAATTCTCCAGTAGAAAAAACCATGTGTGCCTGGATGTATCCTTTTTGAGAGGCAATTTTAAATTAAAAATTCAGTTCCATTAATAGTTACAGGCCTATTCAAATTATGCATTTCCTATTGAGTTAGTGTTTTTTAAGGAATTGGCCATTTTATCCAAGATACTGAAATTCATGTGTGTAGAATTTTTGTTGTATTCCCTTATCTCATTGATGACTGCTGGGTTTGTAGCTCTATTTCATTCCTAAAAAAAAGTATTCCTAAGTAAAACATTTAGTGATATAAATTCTATTTTGTTAAATTGCGTTGTTTTAGCTCTGCCACAAATTATTATATGTTGTGTTTTCACTTTGTTTTGTTCAATGTATTTTAAAAAAATCTCCCTGGAGACTTGTTCCTTGATGCATGCATTATTTAGAAATGTTATTTCTGATTTTTGTCCATGTTTTTGGAGATTTTCCTTGTATACTTGTTTCATTTCTAGTTTGGTTCTCTTGTGGTTAGAGGACACACAGTGCGTGATTTCATTTCTCTTAAATTTGTTGAGGTTTGTTTTAGGTCCCTGGATATTTTCTGAGTATATGTTCCATGAAAAGAATGTGTATTTTGATTTTGAGTGGAGACTTCTATAAATGTTGATTAGACATGTAGAAATGTTATAGACATGTAGAAATGTTAAGTTCTACATCTAGACTGATTTTCTGTCTAGTTGTTTTACCATTTGTCAAAAGAGGGGTGTAATGTCTCCAACTATAATTGTAATTTGTCTGTTTTTCATTTCAGTTCTATTAATATTGTTGCTTCGTGTGTTTTGCGGTCTTGTTTGATGCATACACATTTAGGATTGCTGTGTCTTCTTCATGGAGTGACCATTTTATCATTATATAATGCCCCTCTCTGTCTCTGGTAATTTTCTTTGCTTTGAAATATACTTTCTCTGATGTTGATATAGCCACTTGTGCCTCTTTGATAAATGTTTACACAATATGTCTTTTTTAGGTTTTTTAAATTTCAACCTACCTATTCCATTACATTTGAAGTGAATCTCCTGTAGAAAGTATATAGTTGGATATTTTTAAATTCATTCTGCTATATCTATCTTCTAATTGGTGTATTTAGGTCAATTAAGACAGAGGCTTGGTGGGGGGGGCAGATTTTTTTTTTTTTTTGCTGGTGTATAGAAACACAGTTGATTTTCATGTGTTGATCTGCAATTTTTCTGACTTCATTTTTATTTTATTTTTTATTTTTTTATTTTTTTTTGCAACATTTATTTATTTTTGGGACAGAGAGAGACAGAGCATGAATGGGGGAGGGGCAGAGAGAGAGAGGGAGTCACAGAATCGGAAACAGGCTCCAGGCTCTGAGCCATCAGCCCAGAGCCCGACGCGGGGCTCGAACTCACGGACCGCGAGATCGTGACCTGGCTGAAGTCGGACGCTTAACCGACTGTGCCACCCAGGCGCCCCGACTTCATTTTTAAACTCTAGTAGTTGTCTTGTGGATTCTCTGGGATTTTTGATACATAGGATCATGTCATAAGAAAACAAAGATAGTTTTACTTTGTTCCAACTTAGGTTCTTTTTATTTCTTTTCATGTCTAATTGCTCTGGCTAGAACTAATAGCACAATGTTGAATGACAGCAGTGAAAGTGGGAATTCTTGTTTTATTTTTATCTTAGGTGAAAAGCTTTCAGTCTTTTACCATTGAGTATATGTTTGCTATTGGATTTTTATAAATACCTTTTATCCTGTCATGGAAATTCTTTTATATTCCTACAGTTTTTAGTGTTTATCATAAAAGGGTATTGGACTTTGTCAGATACCTTTTGTCAGTTGAGATGATTGTGTGCGGGTGTAGGTGGGTATCTGCTTATGTGTGTTTCCTTTATTAATGTGGCATATAACACTGATTGATTTTCTTAAGTTGAACTATCCTTACATTCCTGGGATAAGTTCCATTTGGTTATGGTACAATCCTTATAACATGCTGCTGGGTTCTTTTTTCTTTTTTTCTTTCTTTTGGTGGTGGGGGGGGGGTTCTTTTTTCTAGCATTTTGTTGATTGATGACTTTTACATCTATATTCATAAGGAATATTGGTCTGTAATTTTATTTTCTTGTGATATCTTTATCTAGCTTTGGTATCAGAGTAAACTGGCTTCATATAAGGAGTTAGAAATTGTTACCTCCTCTTTTGTTTTTTGGAAAAGTTGAGAACAATTAGTGTTCATTCTTTAAATATTTGGTAGAATTTAATAGTGATGCCATCTGGTCCTGGGCTTTTCTTTTTGGGGAGTCTATTTACTGAGTCAGCCTTTACTTATAGGTCTGTTGAGATGATCAATTTCTTCTTGATTAGGTAATTTGCGTGTTTCCAAGAATTTGTTCTTTTCATTTAGGCTACCTAATTTTTTCATGTAGTTCATGGTATTCTATAATGCTCCTTTTTATTTCTATAAGGTTGGTAGTAATGTTCACACTCATTTTAATGTTTTTATTTATTTTTGAGAGAGAGAGACAGAGTGTGAGCAAGGGAGGGACAGAGAGAGAGGGAGACACAGAATCCAAAACAGGCTTCAGGTTCTGAGCTGTCAGCACAGAGCCTGATGTGGGGCTTGAACTGGTGAACCTCAAGATCATGACCTGGGCTGAAGTCGGACGCTCAACCGACTGAGCCACCTAGGCACCCCTCCACACTTTTATTTCTGATTTTAGTTATTTGCTTCTTTACTTTATTTCTTTGCCAGTCTTTTGTCAATTTTGTTGATCTTTTCCAAAAACCAATTTTGGTTTTGTTGATTCTATTGTCTTTCTATTCTCTGGTTCATTTATCATCATTCTAATCTTTATTATTTTATTTTCTTCTTTCTAATAATTTTCAGTGTAGTGTCTTCTTTTTTTTTTTCTAGCTCCATAAGATGTAAAGTTAGGTTATTGATTTGAGATCTTTTTAATAGTGCAAGTACAGTTAGGAATTTCCCTCTGAGTATCACCTTTGTTGCATATCATAAGTTTTGATATGTTGTGTTTTTGCTGTTTTTTTATTTTCTAAGTATATTCTAATTTCTTTTTTGATTTTTGTTTTTTGACCTATTGATTATTGGTTATCTAAAAATGTGTTTAGTTTTCACATATTTGTAAACATTTTCACTTCTCTTGATTTTCAGCTTTATTACATTGTGATCAGAGAAAATACTTTGTATGATTTCAATCTTTTAAAATTTATTTTGACTGTGATGGTCTAACATATAGTCTCTTGGACAACATTCCATATATACTTGAGAAGAACATGTATTTGGTTGTTGTTGGATTGAGTACTCTATATGTTTGTTAGGTCTGATTGGTTTACAGCATTGTGCAAGTGTACTATTTCCTTATTGATCTCCCATCTAGGTGTTGTATTCATCATTAAAAGTGGTGAATTTAAGTTTCCCAACTACAATTGTACAACTGTTTCTCTTTCAATTCTCTTAATGTTTCTGTATTTATTCTGAGGCACTGTTTGGTGCACGTGTTTATAACTGTAATGTTTTCTTGATGAAATTGACCCTCTTATATAATGTCCTTTTTGTCTCTTGTAACAGTTTTGACTTAAAGTATTTTTTTTCTGGTATTAGTGTAGCCACTCAGCTCACTTTTCCCCATACTTTCACTTTTACCTATTTATGCCATTATATTTGCATCTAGTTTCCTGTAGATAGCATATAGTTTCTTTGTTTGTCTTATGAAAACTGGACATTTGAATTTTATAACATGATAGCCCTGGGTATCAAGTTCTTCCTTTTCCCCAGGGTTTTTGCTTTTATTCTTCATTTTGATTGGTGAAGGTTGCAGTAGTTAATTTGTCTAGTGACTTTTCCAAATTGTTTTTTTTTGCAGAGATTGTATTCCTTTCATTTGTGATCTCTACAGTGTCTGTTTCTTAGCTTTTGTTTATCTTATATTTGATGTAGATTTTCTTGAACTCTAGAGGTAAGAAAAAAAGAAAAATCTCTTTTAAAAGTGTTTACAGATTGGCTCTGTCCTGAAGCTTTCCTTTCACACTTAGCTGGATTTTCACTGAGCCTAAGTTCCCTCTGAGTTCAAAACTTCAGGTCTTCTGAGGTCTTTTCTGAGCATTCATTTTGCTGTGGACATGAGTATGGCTTTCTAAATTCCCCCATAAATAAGGGTGACTGCTCCCATTTCACAAAGAAACTTTCTCCAGCATTTCCTCCTAAGGCTTAAGCTGTCTGTTGTATATCTCAACTGTAAACTCTTACCTCGGGTGTCTGCAAACAGTCCATCTACTTTTGTAATATTTTCAAATAATACTCCCTGCCTTTCTGGCCTCAGTGAATTGTTAGGGAAAACAGAGATGAGCACTTTGCACCACTCCTTCAGCTAGCCCAGTCAGATTAGAACAGACATACCCAATAATTGGGAATAGAGTCTTCCATCTGGGAATGCAGGCTGCTGTCTTCAAGACTGTTGCCTTCAAGGATGCCAGAGTAGAACACTTTTCTCCTGTTTGTAAGTTAAATTTTCTTGAATCTATGTTCACTTGGTTACTATAAACCTTTGACTAATTTCCAGAGTTCTGGCAATGTTGCTTCTGAAAGTTTCTGCTTGTTTGTGAGATTTCTATGGGGGTATGGGAGGTTGGAGCTGTCTACTTGGTTACCTTGCTGATGTCACTCTTGGCAAATTTCTTAAAAAACAAACTGAGTCATTTTATTGATTAGTGTTCAAAAGTTTATCTCATTTTACTTTTCCTAAGTACTAGGGACTAGTGAACTATGCAGTACTAGTTAGCTGTCAAAAGGAATAAGGGAAATCTCAGCCATATATATATCTATAATATAGATAGATCTATCTATCTATATATAATACAGATATAATGTTTACTTATCTTTGAGAGAGAGACAAAGCACAAGCAACAGAGGGACAGAGAGAAAGGGAGATACAGAATCTGAAGCAGGCTCCAGGGCTCAAACCCACGAACTGCAAGATCATGACCTGAACTGAAGTTGGACACTTAACCGACTGAACCACCCAGGCACCCTCCAGGATATATTTTTATTTATTTAAAAATTTTTTTTAAATACAGTGCATTTTTTATTTGCCTTTTAAGAACTCAGCAAAATCTCATGAACATATTTCTACATCATGAATACACTATGAATATTTTTCTACATCATGAATATACTTCTCCAAGATCATTCATTTTATAATTTTTTTCAACATTTATTTATTTTTGAGAGACAGAAACAGAGCACAAGCAGGGGAGGGACAGAAAGAGAAAGACACAGAATCCGAAGCAGGCTCCAGGTTCTGAGCAGTCAGCACAGAGCCCGAGGTGGGGCCTGAACCCATGAACTGTGAGATCATTGGCTGAGCAGAAGTCAGATGCTTAACTAACTGAGCCACCCAGGTGCCCCATATTTTTAAATGAGAAAAGCAGAGCAGAGAAAGTATTAAGGTTTTCTACCACTTATCTGGAAAAGGGGGTGGGGTGGGGGAAATGCTAATATGTATGCATTTTTATAATAACCATAAAAATGGAGTGGCAACATTTCTTGAAGTTAGCTCTAGAGAGGGAGGAGAAATACATGTGTTGGGGAGATGTAGAAGCTAGACATAATGGTATATACTTAATTTCGTAGATCTGATGTTAGAATTAGATAACTTATTTTAAATAATTTTGAAACAAAATTTTGTAAATGGAAGCTTTAAAAGTCAGAATAAAATGAAGCAATGGACTTAACTAACCATACCCAGTTGGTACATAATCACACAGAAGGGAACTATTTTCAATGATTTTATCTATATATGAATTTATCTTCCCCCCACTTTTCCATACACACCAACATATTTTTAGAAGTATTTTCCACCATTTTTGTTGACTGAAAAGACCTAGAAACTATGGGCAAGAAGCAACATTTTTCATACTCAAATTGTGGTCTTTGAAATAATATTTCCTACCCAAAGAAAACAGACTTACATAGAGATATGGTTATTTTTAGGTATGGTTTAAATTTACAATATAAACCTGGAACGTCTTTATATTACTAGATAGCAAACAAGCTATCAAAGACTACCGGAGTTATGTCAACTGCTTCCAACCAACCAGAGATAGGAGGCTGTGCATCAATAAAAATAGTAATGGAAATAAATAGAAACACATCAAATATGTTTAAATCCACATCTTTATAAGCATCTTTATCCTCTTAAAGTAACCCTTACTGCTTACCTATGGCAGATGCTATGGGCCAACCCATGGTCTTTGAAAACTGGTGAATAAGGGGAATAATTGAGCATTTATCCTGCCTGTTATTTTAATAAGATCTATACCTTATTGGTGAATAAATGAATAGTGGATGAGAATACATTTCCCTTTACAGAACATGTTAACTGGTAGTCAAATAAAAAAATGATAGAATGAGATTTCGATCATTTTGCAACCCTCAAAGAATTAACAGATCTAGGTAATGATCACCAACATTTGGTACCATAAAAGGAGGAAGAATTTGATATATGCCTTTAAATGGAAGAAACAATACAACAAAATTACGAAGTTTCTGGATTTATCTACTAATCTGTAGGAAGCATAGGGCACTAAGGAACATTTTAAATATCAAATAAGGTTGAAATCTACAAAAGCAGACTGTGAGAAACTTTATAAAACAAAAAAAAATTCTTCAAAATGAAATATATTTGTGAGGAAACTGGACAGAGGGAGGGATATAAGACGCAAATGACATTTTAACTAGTTGCAAATAGACTGAAAACACAATTCATAAGGTGATGGGGAGAGATGAAGACTGGCTAGACATGTGATGACATTGAGTATTTGGTGTTGATCATCACCTGATGATGCTGGGATCAGGTTGTAAACAAAAAGAGTCCCTATGCTTCAGAGATAAACACTGATGAAACGATCTGATGTCAGGGAGTAGAAAGTGAATAAGGTATAAGAAAGGAAAGATTAGCCATATATCAATAATTGGCAATGGGTAAATCAGGTTTATTACACTGTTCTCTCTACTCACATATGTTTGAAAATGTCCATAATAAAGGTTTTTTTAAATGATTGGGAAATAAACCTTCAAACTAAAAGTATGGATAGTCACAGTCTAAAGTAAATATGTATGTGTGCTTTCGGCCAAAGAAAAATGATCTTGGATGAAAGGTCAGAAATACAAAAAAGAATGAATATAAATGAAAAGTATGGGGGTACTTGGGTGGCTTGGTCAGTTAAGTGTCCAACTTTGGCTCAGGTCATGATCTCACTGTTCATGGGTTCAAGCCCCACGTTGGGCTCTGTGCTGACATCTCAGAGCCTGGAGCCTGCTTCGGATTCTGTGTCTCCCTCTCTACCCCTCCCCCACTTGCACTCTGTCTCTATCTTTCTCTCAAAAATAAACATTTTTAGAAAATTAAAAAAATATATTTGTTGGTAAATATAAATGAATAAATGAGCATTGTGCAAAACATGATAGGGGTTTAAGATGTAAATGCACAAAATGGTATATAAATTACAAAAATTTAAGTGGAACTAACAATGTTGTACAGCAGTATTCCTTAAACTTTTAACATATGAATCATCTTGTTAAATTGTAGATTTTGATCAAAAGGTCTGGCGTGGTGCTGGAGATTTGTCATGTTTAACAATCACCTAGGTGATTTTTATGCTGCTGGTCTAGAACCCATTAAGTAGCAAAGTTAAGTTTCTCCAGTATCTTGGAAGAGGTAAAAGACTTTTATTAGACCTTGATATGTCGAATATGCTTGATGTAATCTTCATTATAAGAACAAAAAAGAGTAGTAAAATGTGAAACTGCCAAGATAATATGAGGGAAACAGAATAATAAAATATAATCAATGTGAAAGGAGCACAGACAAGGTAGAGCATGTACACGCCAGTACATAGATGGTAAATTCAAACCTAAATATTTCAGTCGTTATATTAAATGTTTGTCGGTTAAATGTTCCAATTAAATGACACCTTTTGTCATCAACAGACTGTCAGATTGATGAATCCCAATGACACCCTTTTTTTAAAAAAAAAATTTTTAATGTTTATTTTTGAGAGAGACACAGTGAAAGTGAGCGGGGGAGGGGCAGAGAGAGAGGAAGACAGAATTTGAAGCAGGCTCCAGGCTCTGAGCTGTCAACACAGAGCCAGATGTGGGGCTTGAACTCACGAACCGTGAGATGACCTGAGCTGAAGTCGGATGATCAACAAACCCAGGTGCCCCCTCAACGATACGCTTTTAAAGAGAATTACTTAAAACCTATGATACAGAAAGATTGAAAGTAGAAGGATGAGAAAAATGTTCCATGGAAATAGTGACCAAAAGAATAAAAATAAAGAAAAAATAAAGAAAAAAAGTGATAAAAATCAGGAAAGGCAAACTGTAATAAAAAACATTGCCAGAGAAAAAAGAGGAGCGCTTTGTAAATGTCAACACTTGATGTCACCAGGATGATTTACACAAAGTAGACAAATGAACTTTTCTACCAGCCGAAGCTATCTAGGCTGGGCTACCTCAGGGAGTGTTAGCAAGTTATCCACCACACGGGGCGCCAACAACTCAAAACCCACCTTCTCCAAACATTAGGCTCTTCTATAATTCTATGCATAGACACAAAATCTTTCTAATACGAGAATTTTCTCAAAGTGGAGTTGGCTGCACTGGGAAATGGTGATTTCCCACCGAATTCAGCCTTGGCTAAGACTGTATCATATTGTTACTGACTAGCATAGTGCCTGACACATAATAGGAGTATAGACTTTTTTTTTAATTAACAAAATTTTTTTATTTTTATTTTTGAGACAGAGAGAGGCAGTGCACAAGTGGGAGAGGGGCAGAGAGAGAGGGAGACACAGAATCGGAAGCAGGCTCCAGGCTCTGAGCTGTCAGCACAGAGCCTGACGCAGGGCTCGAACCCATGGAGTATGAGATCATGATCTGAGCCATAGTCGGATCCTCAACTGACTGAGCCACCCAGGCGCCCCGACTGTAGACATTTTTACATTGAATAAATTAATGGATGGCAAGAAAAGAGGGCTCCTAAAGCCTTCTCTAACCTTGACATCTTGGATCCCCATCTACTATGCAAAGTGTTTAAAAAACGATTAATGAAGACAGTTCAGGTAGTACAAACAAACCTGAACACGTTGTGAAGCAGAGAGCCTTCTTTTGGAAAAGTACAAAATGGGGAGGAAGGCAGGGAGCTTTATAGGATTAAGAATAAAGAACAAGGAAACGAAAAATAGGAAATACCTGACTGGCTGGGGCCACATAGCCAACATTATTTGTGGTGAGAAAGAACAAGTAAATGAGTATAGCGTGTGTGCACAGTTAGCTCGGCGTTTGGGGATTGGCTGAGTGGATATACTGTGTTTCTGGTCAAGTGGAGCATGTATAGGGATGTGAAAGTCCTGTACATCTTGGTTTGCTGATGTGGCACCCCAGGCAGGAGCAGCTCCATTTGGGGTCTAGAAAGTTATTTCAGCAAGTGTTTTACTCAAGATCTAATGAATGAGCTAATGTTAGGAAGGTTCTAGCATTAAGGATCAGAGAGGCCACCTGGAAACAGGTGGTGTGTTTTTGACTTACCAGTTGTTTATAGATTATGTTTGCAGAAATTAATACTTCAAATGAGTGCCACATAGCTCAGGTTCAGACATGTGTGAAAGAAGTCTCAGATCTTTTTGCAGTTTTTGCTAAGGCAGCGAGTCGGGCCCTCTCTGAAGGGGAGTGAGGGTCACACAGCATGTGTGCTCCCCTCTTCCTTCACCCCATCACTGCCCTCCACTCAAATTGAATGCCCATTCAGAAGCCCACCTCCAACTCTCTCACTGCCCGGAGGCCCTCTTGGAGAGGTTTAAATCACACACTCTGGCTGTGAAACACTCATCCACACCTGACCTAGGGAAAGAGGCATTTTTAACTCTGACCAAGTCTGGAAGTGTGGCTGCTTTCCTAATCACAGACTTCTTACTCTGCTTCCCTTGCCAGCCTGTGGCCAGCATCTAGGTAAGCTCTCAGTGGTGCCATTGACGCCACTCGATAGGCTTGAAATGGGGCATCAGTATGTCCCACTGTCTCCCCTGTGTGAGGGAGGAGAGCTGGCTGGCAGTCCTCAGTACTTAACACACCAATAGCTCTCTCCAAAATTGATAGAAAACTCAGCAACCCGTTTTCCCATCTTTATTTTCCAAGTCTTTTTATGCCCGCAATATATATGTGTGAGGATTTCATGAGTCACGAACCATGTTTTAGGGACCTACTTTGATGTTTATGCATGGTACTTTAACTTTGGAATGAAGCATCTATGGCATGTTGTAAAGTAGAAATGCAATGCAAACCAAATACATAATTTTAAAATTTCTAGTAACCATATATAAAAAGGTAAAAAATGAAGAGGTGAAATCAGTTTTTGTAAGATATTTTAACCCATTATATCCAAAATATTATCGTTTCAACATGTAATCAATATAATTTTTAATTAGATGTTTTAAATAATTTTTCCTGTAATAACTCTTGAACTATGGTATGTATTTTACACTTACAAGGCCTGTCATTTCAAACGACATATATTTAAAGTGCCCAGGAGTCACCTGTGGCTAATGGCTGCTGTTTTAGGCATCACAGAATTATTATACAGAGCTCAAATGGAGTCAGCAAGAGTCCCACTTGTAACATGTTAACTAGCCCTTACACAATATTGGAAATGAAAGAAAACATAAACTGCATTGTGATAAATACGAAGTGTTTTTTAACGGTCACCAAACTGAATGGTTTCTTTGACTGTTGTACCCACTTTCGCCAGCAGAGGGCGCTCAGAGCTGGCAAGACAGCCTAGACTTTGCTGTACTCACAGACTTGGCACTCTTTCAACTAGACTGGCTGGATATAAAAAACCAACACATTGTTTCAGTTAGGAAAAATCGTACTTTTACAAAATAACACTTTACCTATAAAGGTATTAGATTATAATTATTAGAAACTTTTAAAAATTGATATGTACAATCTAAATCAGTTAATGCATCACCCGTAGACCCACTGAAACCCAATTATAAACCCTTTCCACCACATTCTGTTCCAAGCCCTTCACTGTACATAGGATTTAATTTCATGTAATTGCAGTCATATGAAAGGGTTCAGGGATCTTTGAGCATGTTTAAAAGCTGATGGGAATGATAAATTAGAGAGAAGAGCTTGAAGAACATAGAGAGAAATTGACTACTGATAAAGTTCCTGAGGAAGACAGGAACCAGAGACATGGTCACACATGTGCTATTTGTGTAACAGGCGTACCTAGAGAAGGAGTTGGCCTTATAGATCACATCATAGAATAGCCTATTCTACATGCCCTATTCATACGTGGCCACGTATGACACGATGGCAGGAGGAAAGTGTGGACAGATAACCTAGATCTAGAGGTGTGAAGTGGATAGGGTTTCTGTAATCTCTTCCTTCCGTGTAGTAGAAGGGAACTGATTCTCTGTGCTGAGAATGAGGAAGCAAGGTTGGAAGCTTGAGCATGTGAAATAAGATGTAAGATCTAGTCTACACCAGAGAGTGGGATTTAGAAGCTTATGGAAAATGTGAGGGTCTGGAAAAATGCCTGAGACAGTATGGAGGGACTGACTAGGAATCACTGAGCAGTGTAGACTGAGCAGCAGCTGTGACTGAGTTCTACACGCTCATGATGGTGTCAGTCTTCATGGCCTCTTGGTTTGTGGTGGTTGCATCAGTGGCCCACATGTGGAAGCAGAAGACGGGGCTGGTTGGAGGTGTAGGTGCTCATGTGCAGCAGTGTCAAAAGACTGGAAGGAAAGAAAGGGCTTGAGGTGAGAGCAGCCTGAGATCTTGGGATGAGCCTGGAGCAGGGAAGGGAGTCTGTGAGAAGAGGGAAGAGTGCTCCAAGAGACTATGAGGATCATAGAGTCGGGGTCAGAAAATGAAGGAGTGTAAAGGATGAACTGTTTTGGTCAGAAGGAGGATAGCTTAGGGGCACCTGGGTGGCTCAGATGGTTAAGCAAGTGACTCTTGATTTCTGCTCAGGTCATGATCTCGCAGTCTGGGTTTGAGCCCCCGACGGGCTCCACACTGACAGTGGGTAGCCTGCTTGAGATTCTCTCTCTTTCCCTCTCTCTCTGCCCCTTCCCCTTCTCTGTCTCTTAAAAATAAATTTTAAAAAAGGAGGATACCTTAGATATAGTAAAGGACGTAAGCCCAAGGGGTAATTGATTGAAGTGGGCTACAGAGAAAGAGGACTGTAGTTTGGGGTCACGGACATGGGAGCCTAGGTTGTCTAAAGTGTTATTTACATAGGTACTGAGTCCCAGAATGTGAAAGTAGGAGGTGTCATGGAGGCTTACTTTAATAGCAAAACAAACAAAACAAAAAACAAAACAAAAAAATAGAGTTGAGAAGGACAACAATCTCATGACGCTCATCTCCAAGGTAATCCTTGGGTAACCAGGAATTTGTGTCAGTTTCTAGGCATGGGACTTGGCGATGAAGCAGAGGCTGCTGGAGCAAAATGCAAATACTTTTGAGAGAGTAAATTTGGACGTTTTCAGGCCATGCACTGTGGGGCTTAACAGCAGCAGATGATGGTGGTTAGAAATAGGTTTTTGATTCTTCCTAGCTGTGTGGCTTGGTCAAAGCACATACCAGCTCTGAAACTTAATTTCCCTATGTATAAAATGGGGATAATGATATAATCTACTTCAAAATTTTATAGTGCCTTTTTCATAGAAAATATTCAATAAATGACAGTTACCATAATCAAACCTAAGAAAAACCAGGTGTGTTTGATGGAACCCAGAATGTACTCAAACTAGAAGGATGCTCCGAATTTATAATACATACCATGTATCAAGCTTCAATTGTGGGCAAAGAAACAGAGAAAGAAACCAGGGGATGGTCAAGATCACTTGGTAGGGTTATCCTGATCTTCAATTCCTAGCCAGAATCTATAGTATCATCTCCTTTCCTTTTGTCAGATATCTGGCCTAAGTCCTTCTCACTTCCTGAAGACCCTTTACCTGGTTTCTCTTGAATATTTCTCAGTATGCGGAAATCACCACTGTTCATGAAAAACAAAACAAAACAAACAAACAAACAAACAAACGCGCCTGGGTGGCTCAGTCGGTTAAGCATCCGACTTCAGCCAGGTCACGATCTCGCGGTCCGTGAGTTCGAGCACCACGTCGGGCTCTGTGCTGACAGCTCAGAGCCTGGAGCCTGTTTCAGATTCTGTGTCTCCCTCTTTCTCTGACCCTCCCCTGTTCATGCTCTGTCTCTGTCTCAAAAATAAATAAATGTTAAAAAAAAGTAAAAAAAACCCACGAAAAACAAAAAATCAAAACAAAAAAGAACTGCTCTTTTCTTCCCTTTCCTCTTTTTTTTTTCCTGTTTTTTTTTTCTTTTGGCACCTTTAAGAGTTAAAAGGTTTTCCTTTATGTAGCATAAGTCTGTTTTTCTTTGTTTCCAATCATTTGACTTTCTTATGCCCTCTGGCAATTCTATTTTCTCTTCTACCTGACAGCTCTTCAGACATTTAAAGACAGTGACTGTCTCCCCTGATGTTCCACTCCTCTAAGACACCCCTAGTCTGACAGTGTCCTTTTACAACATGCCCCAGGGCCTTTGCACTTCTTATTGCCTCTTTGCCTATTTTCATCTGTCTCTGTCCCTACTGCTACCTCACCTCCAGGCATGGTCTGAATTCCACAAAACTGAGTAGGGCCATCGCCATACAAGGTTCGGGCGTTTACTTCATGCAATTAGAACCCACAGACCTTCTGTTAAGCCTTCCATCTGCTTTCTCGTGTACCACTCTTATGAACTTCCCCAGAAATGTGGATGAATTTTGCAACAAAGGGCAGGGCTTGCTCTTTTTCCAGGTTACATTCATTTTGTATATTTGCCCATGGTCTACCTTTGATGATGTGGGGAGATCCTGACTCTGGAAAATTGGATTTATGTGCAGATTTGAAGAACACTGGCTAAGGCTTGGGTGACTGGCAGCTGCTTCATTTAGGAACTTGGAAATTATGTTCACAGTTAAGGCCCCGGAGGCCTTACATCTCCCGGCTCACGTGGGAAGGCTGGAGGGAAGGGGCCACACAGCCTCTGGCAGCGTGCTTCCTCCTTGAAGATGAGTGGGAGACAGTGGGCTTGCAAACTAAACTGCAGTATTTGTACTGACACTGGCCCATGACAACACTTTTTTCATCAGAAGCAAAAGTATTATTACTTTTTGAGGAGGATTTTTACTTTTCAAATTATACCTTTCCTACTGTGAATTTTAGTGTTCTTTAGTTTACAAGATAGATGTGCTAGTAAGTGGATTTTTTTTTTATTTGCTTACTTGGAAAATAAAACTTGGCAATCTGCTGATCTACCAAATTAGGGACCATTGTTCTGTAACTTCTATAGCTACATTACATAAATCTAATGAACAATACATATTTTACTTTTTAAGGAAGGAAAAGTTATCTTTGACCTTCTTAGGATCCCTTGCTGGGTCTGAAATGATAGATTTAGCGGGAGAAAAGCATACAAATTTTACTGAATTTTTACATGTACCTGGGAGCCCCCACAAAAGTATAAAGACCTTAAGAAATGACCAGAGCAGGGGCTTTTATACCTTTTAGACAAAGAAAGAATAGATCTGTGAAGAACTGATGAAGCAGAGGAGGCTGGGTTAGGAATAATAAATGGGGAAGAGGTAACTAGGAACATAAGGGTTAGTTTAACAAGGTTTGTTGGTAAAGATTTCTTGATCCCAAACTCCCATCATGCATAAGAGACTCCCCGTTCCTCCTGATGTAGGGACAGTACCTTTCAGAGGTCCCTGTCTCAGGGAAGAAAGGCAAGAGGGAGGTCAGAGAGAACTTCCCAATCCTGCCATTTTCTCAAACTCCTGCAGCTTAAGACATTCAATGTGCCAAGGTGCCATATTTGGGGGTAGTGTTTCCTGAACCCATCAACTTTCTTTGAACACTTAAGAAGCAGTCCATAAACTAGACTTGCTATTGTGAGGACAAGAGAGATTTGCCAACACTAACAATCTTAATGTTCGCAGCAATTCCATGATGACTATGAACTACCCACTCTGCATAGGAGGAAGCCAGTAATTGGCAGGGGCAATGTGGCGTAGTAGGCTTGGCTTCTAACCAGCGCGTTTCCTGGCGATTGCTTCTCTAGGTCTTAGATCGGGTTCTTGAAATATGGCTAGGGTAGCAACATAGCTGTGAAATGGAAGCAGGCACCGACTAGAAAGTGAGTTAGTAAGTACAGTTTCTGTGTAGCCTTGGGCAAGTCAGTTCACCTCTCTGAGCCTCACTTTACTCATCTGTTAGACTATGTACTGAAGCCCTGTTCTAGCTCTGAAAATTATATTTTAGCCATGTTGATGGAATATAATAGGAAAGTACAAGGGACTCATAAGAGGTGAGTCAAAAGCAATGAGGCTACTTCCTTCACATCTGCATGTGGCTTGAGGGGGTTCTTTTCTAATGGAAATATGTGTAGTTCTAGGGACAAACCCTTTTGCTATAGAATGGAATGGATTATAGGAAAGAAAAAAGCCAGAGAGTCAGGTAAATCAGACAGACCCTGAAATTGATTGCTGTGTTCGTGGTGTTGCTGGAGAAACGACCTGCCCATTAATCAAGTAGAACCATGAGGCATAAAGAAAGCCATCAGCCCAGCAGGAAATGGGTTATTTTGGTAAATGCCAGATCTTCCCTATCTTTGTCTGCCCTCTTCCACTCTATTTTAATTGACATGTTCAATGCTTTTTGATCTACAGCAATTAAGAGGCAGCTTCTGTTGATGGAAGCTGGTCAGGACTTTGAATCTGACACGGGGACCAGAGGGAGAGCTTCATCTGCCAGGGAACTGGGCTGTCAGGAGGTGCGGGGGCCACCAAGGGGTGTTGGCCTTTGGCAGGACTAAGAGCTCTTGCTGAGAGAGAGGCAGTCCTGCTAGTGAGGTGAGAGCAGCGTGTGCCGAGTTAGCAGACTCAGAGGAACGAGCTGGCAAAAAGAATCACATCACATCCGTCAGAGAGAGTGATCAAAAGCAACAGGACTCAGGCAGCTGGCAAAAGGACCCCTGGAAACGCGGCTTCTCCAAAAGCACAGCTGACCCCAAAGACTGAGAGTGAACGGATGAGGCTCTGGAGAGTTAAATGCCCTGTCACCTCTCTCTCTCTCTCTCTCTCATTTTTAAACATTCATCTTTTTCAGTTTACCACTTACAGATTTTTAAGATATAATCTTCTGTACAGTGTCTATATATATTGGATTTGGGACGTTCCAGTTGGATCCCATTTATTTCTTGGGGAACTCTGCCACTATGAATCTGAATGATTCTTCAAGCAAGAGATGGTGCAATGTTTCTTTGCCTCCCCTCATTTCAGAGCCAGATGTTGAAATGAAATGAAAAATTGCTTCATCCCAAATTCAAAGAATATCTTTTTCTGAAAGTTGTGCCTGAGGCAGAAAAGTAGTGTATCCATTTCTGAGAAGGGATATTTTAATCTCCTGAATCATGACTCTTTGGCCACATTCTCTGTTTACTGTCTCATTCGGCCTGTGACTTCATAAAGAGAAAGGGTCACTTTCTCAGGAAGGTAATTTTGTTTTTCATTTTCTTTATAATCATATGGTAGCTATTTGGCATTGCACTCTCAGAAGGAAAACATTTAACATTTTTAAATAAATATGTTTACTGCAATTAAACCAACTCAAGCTTGTTCATTCTGAAGGTTGGATTTTTGTTAAATTTTTATTAAAAACATACCTTATGTCATAGAAAAACAGCTCTCTTTTCTGTTGCAGATGTCCACATTGTGGAAACTGAGGCCCACAATGATCACAGGATCTACCCCGAGTCACCTGGTTTGTTGATGGCAAACAGGTCTTAGACTCCTTGTCTTGACTCCAACCCTGTGTGTGTTCTTTCTAACTTGCAGTTCCAACCTCTGTTTTCAAGTAAAAACCTACAATACAGTGAGAAGTAATAGATGATTTCTATATTCTTCTTTAGAATGTGGTCTGAGAATGAGCAGAATGGATACCCTGGGCAGAATGTTAAAGATAAGAATCTTAGACATTATCCCAAACCCATGGAATCAGAATCTGCATTTTAAATTAGTTCCAGAAGATTCAGGTGCAAATTGAAATGTGTAGCATAGTAAGTTTTCAGGCAAGACTTTAAAATTTAATTGATGGATATATTTTGTTAGGGTAAGCTCTTTAGCCTTCATGGGATTGTAAAATAATACATTGTGCATATGTTTTTTTTTCAACTCAATAGGCTGTTGCTTATTCTTTATCTTGTTAGATGACAAAAGTTTAGCACTGTAGGTGACTAAAGAAATAGTTATTTGAATCATGTACAAGACTAGGAATGAATGATCTCCAACATTACACTAAATATTAAAGTAAAGCATTTTGGGCTGACACTCAAGGCCTGCCTTAATTTGATGGATAGCACTAGGGGACTGTGGCAGTATAAAAAGACTTTTAGAAATGAAAGTGGAAGATGTGAGACTGAGCTATCATCTTTCACTAAGAAATAAGATTCAATTAAAACATTCTTGGGGCGCCTGGGTGGCGCAGTCGGTTAAGTGTCCGACTTCAGCCAGGTCACGATCTCGCGGTCCGTGAGTTCGAGCCCCGCGTCAGGCTCTGGGCTGACAGCTCAGAGCCTGGAGCCTGTTTCCGATTCTGTGTCTCCCTCTCTCTCTGCCCTCCCCCGTTCATGCTCTGTCTCTCTCTGTCCCCCCAAAAATAAATAAACGTTGAAAAAAAAATTTTTAAAAAAATAAAACATTCTTCGCAAACATAAGTTGAAGGTGGGGAACGTTTCGTCCTCTTTCTTATACGTGAATTTTCATATTAGTGGTAAGAGGTCTGGCATCACAAATTTAAACCATTCTATTCCTACAGTGGAGTATTGGAGCAAGGGCTACTTTGCATACTGGGCTTTGATCTATGTTATTGTCTCTCCTCCCCATCACCAGTCTCTGCCTTGTCCTCTCATCTTCCACTATTCTAAGAATTTATTAAAACAGCTTCTTCAAGGGGCGCCTGGGTGGCGCAGTCGGTTAAGCGTCCGACTTCAGCCAGGTCACGATCTCGCGGTCCGTGAGTTCGAGCCCCGCGTCAGGCTCTGGGCTGATGGCTCAGAGCCTGGAGCCTGTTTCCGATTCTGTGTCTCCCTCTCTCTCTGCCCCTCCCCCCGTTCATGCTCTGTCTCTCTCTGTCCCAAAAATAAATAAACGTTGAAAAAAAAATAAAAAAAAAAAAAACAGCTTCTTCAAAACCATTTTCTGTAATGCCAGGAAAATGACTTTTTTTTTTAATTTTTTTTTTCAACGTTTATTTATTTTTGGGACAGAGAGAGACAGAGCATGAACGGGGGGAGGGGCAGAGAGAGAGGGAGACACAGAATCGGAAACAGGCTCCAGGCTCTGAGCCATCAGCCCAGAGCCTGACGCGGGGCTCGAACTCACGGACCGCGAGATCGTGACCTGGCTGAAGTCGGACGCTTAACCGACTGCGCCACCCAGGCGCCCCAGGAAAATGACTTTTAAAACAAACAAAACAAAATCTGAGAATCTTACCTCCTGCTTAAAACCCCCAATGTCGTGTTTTTTTTTTTTTTTTTTAAGGATTAGGTAAGAAATTCTTAATTGACTGACACCCTTTTTTTTTTTTAAAGGGAAATACTGATATTTATTTACTTATTTTAGAGAGACAGAGAGAAAGCGTGAGTGGGGCAGAGGAAGAAAGAGAAAGAATCTTAAGCAGGCTCCATGCTCAGCACAGAACCTTATACGGGGCTTGATCCCACAACCCTGGGATCATGACTTGAGCCGAAATCAAGAGTTGGATGTCCAGCCAACTAAGCCACCCAGGTGCCCCAAGAAATACTGATTTTAGTTCAACATAAGGTAAACTCTAGGCAACTGTTATCTTTCTGCCTAAAAATTAGCAAAACTCTTGAAACAAAGCAAACATTTCCCTTATACATATTACATGGCTCCAGTTACAAAAAAAAAAAAGAAAAAATTATGAAAACGTTAGAATATAGGGGCGCCTGGGTGGCGCAGTCGGTCCGACTTCAGCCAGGTCACGATCTCGCGGTCCGTGAGTTCGAGCCCCGCATCAGGCTCTGGGCTGATGGCTCAGAGCCTGGAGCCTGTTTCCAATTCTGTGTCTCCCTCTCTCTCTGCCCCTCCCCCGTTCATGCTCTGTCTCTCTCTGTCCCAAAAATAAATAAAAAAACGTTGAAAAAAAAATTTAAAAAAAAAAAACGTTAGAATATAAAAATGGAAGTCTGAGGTTTTTTTTAAAAAAGTGTATGAAAATACCTCCCATAAACCCTGTCAATATTGTTCCTTATTCTACAAAATAGCACCAGTAAGAACAGTAAAAGGTGTTAAAACCCATTATGACAGCATTTCTGAAATGCAGTTTACCAGACCTCCTCACTGCCCTTAAAAATGAATAGAAAAGGACTTTAAAATTTCTGGAGGGAGAATAAACCTACATTTGAATGTCCACTGTGATCTGACTCTTCCCCAGTTCACCAATGCAATGTGTGATCCTTGATTGGGTCCTGGATAGAAAAAGAATATTCCTATAAAGGAAATTAATGGTATAATTAGAAAAATTTGAGAAAGTATACAGTCTGTATCAGGAGAGATAGCCCATCAATGTTAATTTCCTGATTTTAGTAATTGTACTGTCTTCATGTAAAAACGTCCTTTGTTTTAGAAAGTTGCAGTCAATTTAGAGGTAAAGGGGGCACTGTATTGTCTGCAGCCTACTTTTAAATGGTTTAAAAAATAAAAGTATAATACACACACATAAACAGAGAGTGGCTAAAAGAGAAACATACACAAACAGAGAGACATGCGCAGTAAAAAGTTAACATTTACAGAATTTAGGTGAAAGGATTTTAGGCTTTCTTTGTACTATTACTGCAACCATTCTGTGAGTCTAAATTTTCAAAATAAAAAATAAAAACAATAAATTTTGTCAGCTTGGCACATTGATCATCCTGCTGCCATTATATTTATGCTATACGATAGTAATCCATGAAAGGTCTTCGTGACTCACTTTTGAACGAGATGAAGGCTCATCAAAAAACAGGCACACTGTGATTCAAGTTATATAAGCTATGTATACATGCATATTTTAGAATAAAAATAGCCTGGAACAATAAGCTTATGAATGTTAAGGATAGTTATTCCCTAGCAATGGGATTATGGGTAATTTTAATATATTTTCCTTTTGCTGGTCTATTTTTTCTTAATTTGTTCAAATGTATTATTTATTAAAATGAGAAAACAAAGATTATTATACTTGCAAATTCAAGTGGTTTTCCTTATACTTGGTTTTCCTTAGTTGTTGACATGGGGGAAAAAAGGGGGAAAAAAAAAACCTGTTCTTTTTTCAAACTGTGGCCAATAGTTCTCAACTACTTTAACACTTGAATTTTAACTGTAGCTGTTAAAAATGGACAAACTGAGTGGTATGGATAAATTATATATACAGTTGCCTTAAACCCATTGACAAAGGGTCTATAAAGTGCCAGAAAGAACAAGTGAGGCACAGGGAAACTCTAAGGAAACAAAGGCCCTATATTCTGTCTTTATATAAGGGACATGAGTAGTTACATATTTGTTTAATGAATAATCAGTTCCCAAATAACTGAGCTTGCCCACAACAGGGCAGTCATTATGCATGAAATGGCAATTTGCTAACTTGGAGTTTTCATCTAAAAACAACAGAAAATATAGAACTGAAAGAGGCAAGGTGACTTTTTCTTTAGGCTTTACCTCTATCTCTTCCATCATCCACCTTAGGAGAAAGACCCTCTCTTTTTGAAAGATAACACTTTTTAATTCTTCCGGTTAAAAGCCACAAAAATATAAATTAGAAATACAGGAAAGAAAACAAAAGAGGGGGAAAATGTCTTGTAATTCCAGAGTAAAACATGAAAAGTTATCTACATTCTTCTCAAACCAAATACACACCTAAATGCACATATTTATTTCACTAAAATGTGATATTATTTTCTAACACATCCTTTAAAATTAAATTTTGTGAATATCTCTCCATGTAAGTGTTCCATTTATATGATTTTGCCATAAGCAATTTAAGCTAGTTCATATTTATGTCATTTCAAGTTTTTTATTTTTTCCCTCTCTCCTAATCAGAGACAACACTTTGATGACTATCCCTGTAGCTAAATCTCTGTGTACATTATTAAACATTTTCTTAGGACAAACTCCTGGAAATATAATTACTGTGCATTTTAAAAAGAATTTTGATAAATATTTCTTCCTTCTGAATGGGACAATGCTGTACACTCCCACTTTAGAGACACCTTTATCCTGCATAATTCTGGACATTATTTTGAATCTTGTTAACTTGATAGCTGAAAAATACTATCAGTTCTAAGTCACAATTCCTTACTAGAGACAGTAACCCTTTTTCCTATGCTTATTTATGTTTATGCTGTAAACCAAATTACATTTTCTAACTAATACTAAAATAGGAAAACGCCACAGATGAATGATCTCTTGTTTTCTTTGTAATTGTTGTTGTTTTAGAGAGAGAGAGAGAGAGCACGCGTGCGCTTTCCTGAAATCGGGGGAAGGGTGGAGGGAGAGAGAGAATCTTAAGCAGGCTCCATACCCAGCATGGAGCCCCAAGTTGGGTTCCTTACGGTTCTACGTCTCTCCACTGTAAGATCATGATCTGAGCCAAAATCCAGAGTCAGATGCTTAACCTACTGAGCCACCCAGGTGCCTCATTCTTTTTCTTTTTTAAACAGGGAACCCATCTTCAAATAAAGTCTTAGAAGCAAAGGCTATATAAAATAGATACAGTGTGGGTATACAGGTTCCAGCAAGGCTGTGGGAGCAGTATGACAAGAAGCGGCTAAAGATTTCTGAATGGGGGAGTAGAAATTTGCAGAAAGAGTAGAAAGGAAAAAGGACTGGAAGCAGGAAGACCAGGAAGAAGATACATAATCATGCAACTGAGGCAGGTTATCTATATTTTTTTTTTAAATTTTTTTTTTTCAACGTTTATTTATTTTTGGGACAGAGAGAGACAGAGCATGAACGGGGGAGGGGCAGAGAGAGAGGGAGACACAGAATCGGAAACAGGCTCCAGGCTCTGAGCCATCAGCCCAGAGCCCGACGCGGGGCTCGAACTCACGGACCGTGAGATCGTGACCTGGCTGAAGTCGGACGCTTAACCGACTGCGCCACCCAGGCGCCCCAGGTTATCTATATTTATCATGGACTAGGAAAATTATAAGACAAACTGTTCACTGTTTTTCTCCTTCCCTCTTACTAATTTCTTTAGAAAAGTCTTAAACCTTGGAGAATGCTCCCAGATTTAATTCAGTCAGATACATAGGAAGAATCAGGAAAACCAGGATTACCACTTAATCATTGACTTCTGTAATGCTCGAGTTGCGGGGATATAAGACAACACCTAGTTCAGTGCTTTTCAAACTCCTATGTGCAAATGAATCACATAAAGGTCTGGTAAAAATTGCAGGTCTCCGGTGAGGACCTAGGTTCTGTGCTTACAATACTCTCCCAAGGGATGCCCATGATGCTGCTCGAGGGAGCACACTAAAAAGCAAAATTTGGCTCAACTTCTGTACTTATTAGAAACTTAGCGGTATGGGACCTTCTGTTCCACTTACCAGCATGACCAGAAACCTCCGCCCACAGCACGCACGCAAGCACGCACTCACCCGCATGCGCAGGCACGCATTCACGCATGCACGCTCACACATGCATGCGCACAGCTACCTGGAATACTGGATGCCATATAATAGGTACTGTATTGAAAGCACAGCTGAGGTTTCTAGATGACACCAATTATGGAGCAGGAAATCTCCAGGAACACTAAGGAGAGAACTGGAAACGAGAATGTAAGAACATGAACTGCTATAGAACGTGGAGAATTACGCATCTGATTTTCTGAGTGAGTTCCAGAGAGGGAAAATGATGTGCTCAAAATTATATTCTTGTAAACCCTGTGTTATCCAAAACAGACTGAAGACGGGTTTGACAAAAATGGAGGAAAACCTGCATACCAGATAGTAAAAGTTACTATAATGCTATTATTATTTTAAAAAGAAACAACGGGAACAAATATATCAGTAGATCAGCATAAAGAGTGGGAATAGAATTAAATGTGAATGTAAATGTATAATTTCTTAGTATCTGAATAGACATTTTAGTTCAGGGAGAAAAGGCAAAGCATGGATTATATACTAAATGGTAATGGGGTAACTGACTTTGCTTTGAAAGAAATCAACATAGGTATACAGGATACAATGGTACATTGCAGTCTAAATGAAAAATAAAAAAAATACATTTGTAATAAATGTAAAATATAATTGTGAGAAGAAATTAAGCTTGTTTTTGTATAAATTAGATACAAAGTTAATATATAAAGTCTTCCAAAAAAGTAATAAGGAAAACACAACCCATAGAAAAAGTGTAAAAAATTTAAACATTGAACAATGTTTAAATATGCAGATGGGGAACCTAATGGTGATCAGGAAAATGCAGATTAATACTTCAGTGTCCACTTTGCTTGACCAGTGGCATGAATCTTAGGTTTGGCTTGGTAAATTCATGAGGGAAAGAATAGGCTTTACTCAGCACCAGGTTCATTTCACTTAATGACAGTTTAAATTAAAGACAAGCACAAATCTTGCACAACACCAATATAGTAGAGTCTTTTGACAATTAAGCACACCTTGTGAAGTCCCCAAGTCATTACATACTCAAGACATGTGGTAACAATGAACAAAGGTGAGCTATTGGAAGCATCAGCCTTGGATTCTCCACAGTTCCACATACCGTGCTATTTGTACCTCTGGTACAGCAGCATCTCAACAATATCATTTACTTAATACTTGGAAAATCAACTTGATGATAATGTCAGGTGCGTGGCCCAGTACAAAGTCCTCTGGCTGCTTATTATTTATCTTGGATCTGTTATATCTATAATTCAAGTTGTTAGTTTCACAAGAAGGATTTAACTATATATATATATATATATGGCTACTGTATATATATTTATATAGCTATATATATTTATATAGCTACTATCTATATATATAGCTACTATATATATATTTATATAGCTACTATATATATATATATATGGTAGGAGAGAGTTGAGTATATATATACCAGATGGTTCTGGAAAAACTGGAAGGGGAAAAAACTTAATTTTGCTTTATAAGCTCTTGTAATTTCCTTTATATTGTTATAGCAAACATGTATTACTTTTGAGTTTTATTTTAAAAAGTAGTTGGTTTCAGGAACTTTGTTAAAGAAGTAACAGTATCAGTTAATGCTAAATCGGACCCAAAGGTAATGATCTGTGAAACTGACCACAGGATGGCTCAGCAGAGTCCCAAGTTATTAGAGGACATTTGGGTCTCACTTAATGAAGCCATTGGTACTATTATGGGTTTTCTGTGCCTTGCAGAATTATTTCTTCAATGGGTGTCCCACTTCCAGGAGAATGAGATTTCCCAGTAACTGTCATACTTCCCCAGCAACTAAAACCCCTAAACACTTGGATTAGCCTGAGATTTTTTTTAGTAGTAAAAACTTCTGAATAAATACAGTCATAGCATGTCTCTTCAACACCAAGTTGACATTCCCCAAGGATCTGGTCAAGTTCACCTGTCCAAACTTAGGATAAGTTTCAGGGATCTCAGAATTGAGGTCCTTCGGCTGTAACCACAGCGTGATCTCTAACGGTAGATTTAATCCCAGTTCTTGATGACATCAGTCTCATCAGAGTTGACTGGTGGTTCCTGATGCTCACTTTGAGACCTTCACAGTCAGCTCTGGTGGGTTTTCGGCAGGCTGCATCTCGAACTTCTATGGGAATACTCACTAATGAGTGCTGGCTTTTGCTCTGAGAGGATAAGTGACATCCCCAGCATGCTCTAGAAAATCTAGGAGAGTCTTTGAGCTCTTTATCTTGGATTCCAAAACTCCCAGTGGCCTTTAGGGCCATGTACTTACGGGGAGTTTGCTTCATGAGAAGGTCAGGAAAACATTTCTGGGGGTTACCAGGACATAGCTCAAGGGGCAGCCTGGGCATCTCCACTGAACCTGGAAGTACTTTATGCGCTAAGATCTGCGTACAGAGGAACATACAATATTGTGGAATCATGGAGGGAATTCCTAGGGTTCTTGGCTAACCTGGCTTCCACAGAAGGGTCTAGGGTAATCATTGGGTGTTCATACACCTCCTGTGAGCTACAGAAACAGTTCTTGTTTCTCTCAGGGTTACACATTATCTGGAATTCCATAACTTTGGAGCTTTTCAGAGATGGTCTGAGAAGCTACCAAGTAGATATCCAGATTCTGGAGACTTTGGGAATACTACAGCTAGGTTCTGTAGCCCCAAGTCCTTTAAGGGTTAGAGAGGGCAGTCTTAAGTTTAGAAATATCTCAATGAAAGAGTGTTTATAATTGAGAAACTCACTGGAATCTTCTTAGAAGAGGATAAGACCCCTTCTCTTGGGAGGCATCAAGCCAGGAGGTCCCCATTCTAGAAAAAGTATCTGTGTTCCCTGTCCCCACTGTGATAAGAAAAAAAAAAAACTTAATCCCAACCCTGTGGGATCAGGGTGACCAGTTGAACTTGTATCATGAGGTTCTGAAAAGTTAGATTTGTAAAGCTAGACACCGTCTAGATTAGATCTGTTCTGGAAGCAATTCGGAAGACCCATGGTGAAGTTCCAAGGTCCTCCAGATGCAGTGGGAAGAGAATAAGAAAATCCCCCATTTTCAGGGATGAGATTAGTCCTGGAATGTCTGCCATTCCATTACTGACTCTCACTAGAGAACAGCTTTTGCTGCTGGGCATGGCTGTTTTTCTTTGGCAAATTATCACAGGGTTTGGCCCGTTTAAGAGGACAACCCTAATACTTGGAAGATCTGTGGGTATTTAGGTAAATTATTTATGGCCTGAAACCTGGTACATTCACCTTTCCAAGGGGTAATGCAATATGGATGAGGACTGAGTTCTGCCTCAATGCATAAACCATGCTCAGCATTCTTACAGAATGGTCTTCTCCATGTGGAGTCTGTGGCAACCTCTGTGGTTTTTAAAATTTTAATGATCCAAGCATTGCTCAAGGTGAAGCAGGTGTCCATGGAATTTTATTTTAGTAGTAACTTCCTTGTGGAATGGCTGTTTGGTTCTATTCTCTTATTAGGGTTTGTCAAGGCTGATTTTTCAGCATGAGAGCACTGACTTATTATTTCACAGCAAGGAGGCAATAGTTTCATTTTGTTGGAAAATACACTTAGGAATTTGTTGGAAAATACTGTGTCTACACAGTGGACAGCTGAATCTGTTTACAAGGTCAAATTTGGCCTTAAATTTAATTCTGCCATTAGCTCTGAGGTTCTGGAATTTCAGCATGCATTAGAATTACCCGGAGGCATTTGTAAAAGGCAGTTTTCTGGATGCCACCCCTAGATTTTATGATCCAGTGGGGCCCAAGAATTTGCTTTTCTAACAGATTCTCAGGTGATGTTGACACTGTTGGTCCAGGGATCATATTTTGAGAACTACTGCTGTAGACTATGCTGAGGTTTTGGAAACTTTTGGAAACTCATTTACTGTAGTTATGTGCTAGAAGTTTATATAGCTTTCTAGCTTGTAGAGTGCCATCACACTTATCTTTTGTATTGTTATACACACACGACTAATCTCAGGATGGTTCTAGTTCATGTTAGAAGTTTTCATTTTTTAGACTTTCCCTTTCAAAACAAAGACTGTAGCCCCAAAGGAATGCATGTAACTCAATAATTTGATTTTATTTTCCTGTAGATACAGGACAAAATCTTGCTTGGCTGAAATAATTTATCCTTTGACATCTCTGGAACAGATCTGAAACAAAACAACTTATTTTCTTTTTCCTTTGAAAAGAATGGAATTTAAACCCTGAGTGTGCTCTCTGTGTTTGGGAATATTGAGGACCACATTTCCCAGCTTTGTGATATTTCTGACCACTTAGTCCTGATTCTTTGCTCAATATCTGTGTGATCAGGCCTAAGGTCCCACCTCCATGAGCATTCATGTTTTTCATTTGTCAAGTCAGAGTGATGCTTCTGTGTGTATCAGATTAGATACGAGATGTGAAAAGGATTCATACATTCTTCTGTAACTGAAATGGCATTATTGTATTTTCAGAAGACTGGAATGAGCAGGGGCAAAACTATTTTGCTAGGATAATCCTCCTCTAGAAACATCAATATAATGAACTACTAGTTATAGTGGAACACTCACAGATGAGTAGGGACACCCTGTGAAGGTTCTTAATACCTGAGGAGCTACACATGCCCCCCCTTTTCAGAGGTCTTGAGGATATGTTACTTCCGCTGGCAACACTCAGTGGGGTTTCAGTGTGACTGTGCTGATTGGTATCCTTAGAACAATTCTTTTAGGATTCACATATCAAAGGCTTAAAATGAGTGTAGCCATAAAATTATGTCTCAAGTATACCTTACTGGGTGGCCCATTAGTACTATTTATTTCCTTCTTTCTAAAAGACATTTAAGCACCATGCTGTTTTCCAGAGCTAAAATATTTAACATTTAAAATAGCATTGCCTTTATCCTTAAGGTAACATTAAAATAATTGTGTTCAGTTTTCATTTAATTCTTCGCTAAATGAGAGTGTGAGTAGCTGAAAGAGACCAACATTTCTGGGAGTCCTTTTGAGAGGAATCAGAAATTGGCTACTAATGGAGAAAACCCCTGAACTCAGAAACTCATTGTATATTCTGTATCTTTTTGCAGAAAATATCTAAATTACTCATAAAACTTTAATGAACAAGGCAATTGTTGAAGCTGAAAAGCATAAACTAATGTTGAAACTCTCCAAGTGAAGATAAAATTATTCCTTAATGCCCCCTTCCTTTTTTTTTTTTGGCCCAGTTTCTAGTGGAAAGCTCTTATAAAATTGCTGCCCTTTCACTTCCTCTATTCTGAGTGACTGACGTGTAGGGAATTTTGTTTTTCCCTGGGATAGCTTCAGAGAATATAGCTTTTTGCTCACTGGATTCGGCACGTGTTTGTGTCTGTACTGTTTTCTTGCTCCAAAGGGCAAGGCACTGTCATTGGCTTTGACTCTTCTCATCATATCCATTCTGTGGTCATTGTAGGAGATGGCATTTACAGACTGGCATTCCATTGGCATCACTTTATAGCATCAGTCAGAATCCTGATGGGAAATGGAAACCACATTAGTCATTTAAAAATGGAATAGATTTGATTCAGGATATCATTACAGTCATTGAAGAGTTGAGAGAGCAAAAAGAGAGCCCTGGTGACCTAGAAACCCAGCTACAGCAAGAGCCTAGGATAAAGAGGAAACAGTAAAGATAAGGGCCCCAGTGTGGCTGGCTTGTGGAATGCAGAAAGAAACTGCAGACTTGACCAAGTGTTACTGCTACAACAGCTAATGGGGCCAGGTTTGGAGTTGAGACAGGAAGTTCTCTCTCCACCTGCCCCCACTTCCAGTACCACTCAGTGCTGCCTATTGGCAGACTTCTCAGCCAGCTGGCACTGGGGTTCTGGGAAGTATTGTTTGCATATTTTAAACCCTAGCATCTCAGGGTATAGAATCAATTTGGAGTATGAGCAGATGGATAACTAATCAGTGTGATCACAATAAATTTTAATACAAAGAAAGTAATTTCTCAGTGTACTATCTCCCTATTGATGTACTACCATCACTTCAGGGCTCTGTAATTAAATATATCAAAAGCTTCATCAAATGGCATTTTCAATTACTAATTTTATTTTATTTTATGTTTTTAAGTTTACTAAGAGACGGAGAGAGAGAGCGGGGAAGGGCGGAGAGCAAGGGAGAGAATCCCAAGCAGGCTCCTTACTGTCAGTGCTAAAGCTGATTCAGGGCTCGAACTCACAAACTGTGAGATCATGACCTGAGCCAAAATCAAGAGTCAGATGCTTAACCAACTGAGCCACCCAGGTGCCCCTAAATTACTCATTTTAAACTCTATATATTTTTCATTCCTTAATTCATGAATTTCTGTCACTCTGTGTCTTTGGTAGGCACTCTTAAATTACCATAATATGACAAATAACACATATGCACATATAGGGTGATTAGGGATTTGGAATTTTTACCTTTTAAAAAACTTTTTTTAAAAAACATTTATCCATTTTTGAAAGTGAGAGAGACAGAGCATGAACGGGGGAGGGGCAGAGAGAGAGGGAGACAGAGAATCCGAAGCAGGCTCCAGGCTCTGAGCTGTCAGCACAGAGCCCGACGCGGGGCTCGAACTCACGGACCGCGAGATCATGACCTGAGTTGAAGTCAGATGCTCAAACGGCTGAGCCACCCAGGTGCCCCTTAAAAACTTTTTTAATGTTTATTTATTTATTTAGAAAGAGAGAATGCAAACAGGGGAGGGGCAGAGAGAGAAGGAAAGAGAGAATCCCAAACAGGCTGTCTGCTATCAGCACAGAGCTCGAGTTGGGGCTCAATCTCAAGAAACTTGAGATCATAGCCTAGGTCAAAATGCAGAGTCAGAGATTTAATTGACTGAGCCATCCAGGCGCCTTGGGATTTTTACCTTCTGTGTACATTTCAGAATTTAGTCAATCCCTAGAGAAGGTGAAACTGTGTAGCATGTAATAATCTAGGATACAGTTACAAACATATTAAGGCAATTTAAGAAGAACCAGAATACATAAAAAATTATTTTCCTCTAAAGAAAAATTTGAGAACATAAAATAGAATTTTTAGAGAAGGACTTCAGACCTCATCTAATCAATGAACCCTAAGTTTCTAAAGTTATTTCTACACAACAGTCAATTCTTTCCTTAAAGATTCTAGTGCTAGACTAAGACACTAATGAAAAAAGATAAAAAAAATTTACTGTTGACACAAGTGACTTCATTGACTCAGTTTTCTTGAACTGCATGCATTGAAAATGTTTCAGTAATGAATGAATAAAAGACACTCTGAGAGAAACATTAACCTGTTCAAAGAGTTATAATTAGAACCCACACTAAACGAAAAGCAGATATGCTTTGAGGTATGCTCTAGCTATACATTTAGGAGATTGTATTGAATTTCTTCAGTGGTAGAAATGGCCAAATCATGTATGACAGTGAGGCAGGAAGCATATAGTATCACAAGGACTTAAGTTTCTCCTCTGTAAAATAAAGATGGGAAAACAAATGATCTTTTGTAGCTTACACATTCTGGTGTCGCTCTTCTTACTGAAGATAACAAAAACTGCTTTCGGAAGGAGAAAATGGATTTGCTTTCTGCTTGGTGCCCTCTCATTTAGCACTTGGACTCTCCTGAACCCTTACGTACAATAATTCTTCTACTCAAGTAGCAGCATCTGCGTTCTCCCAAACGTGTGCATTTGTGTGTGCGTGTATGTGTGTCTTCACTCCTACCTTTCTCTTAACTGGAAATGCCCTCTCTTTTCCCTTCCTTTCAAACAAAATTCAACCTATCTTTCAAGACCCAGTGCAGATTCCATGAGTTCCGTAAACTCTTCCAAGATTCCTTTTGCTTTATTCAGTTGTGTCTTCCTACTCCTAGAATATTTTTCCCTTTTATTTTCTGTCTTTTACACAGTTTCTTATTTAAAGGGATGTACTCATCTGATGATTCTATGGTGGACTGAATGGATGAAAGCCTTACATTCTTTTCCCCAGAAAATCATACATATTTACATACAAAGAATCTTATCTGGAATTTGCCAAGCAGAGTAAAAAGCTTTGTAAAAGTAGATTGTTTTAGGTATCTAGTGCACCATTTCTTTTCTTGAAAATGAAATACCTGGTCTTCCCTTCCTCCCTCCTTCCCTCCCTCCCTTTTATCCTTCCTTCGTTCCTTCCTTCGTTCCTTCGTTCCTTCCTTCCTTCCTTCCTGGCTTCCTTTTTCTCTTTTTCTTTCCTTCTTTCTTCCTTCATCTCTTCAACTTATTTATCCTTTCATAGTGGTTTCTACTTATATAAAGAACCAAAAGTTTGGGTTCTCTTCTTGGAATGGAAGCATATCTTGACAAGGTAAATACAATTAAAACCCTAAATTGGAATAGTTACTCTGAATGACTTTGTTGAAGAAAAAAAAATACCTTAGTGTCTTCTAATACTGTGTCTTCAACAACATTGCACAATTAAGTAGTGGCTAGAACACTGGACTTGGTGTCCAAAGTCACGGGATCAATTTTAGGATCTACCAGTTAGTTTGTATGTGAGCTTTCAAATTAATGTGATATTGCTTACCCGAATACAACTCTAAAAACAAAGCAAAACAAAAAACAAAAAAACCCTATGTGACTGTGGAGATCATTGAAACATATAGGAGAGAACTTTATGAATTGTATATTGCTTTAGTTAAGTCATAGAAGTTGTTTTTATTATCATAAATAATATGAATCCTTAGCATGTAAAATTGTGTCTAATCATGAGCACCAAATTTCTCTTGGAGTATGAAACATTTCTGAGAAATAAAGAAGAACAACACTTAGTGACCTGAGTCAGGGAACTTAATCTAAAATATTCTTTGGATGGCTATTTATAAGCTGTCTCATTTTTTATGGAAAGCGAGATCTGAAGTTAATGTATGCATTGAATTGAAATGAGCAAATGAAGCTATAATGCAGTATGGTGTGGTAGAGGTCAGTAGTCTTACTATAGACACATCAGTGTCATCTTCTTACCATCTCTTGGCCTAGCTTCTGTGTGTCAGATGTGGTGTCACCAGGTTAATGGGAGTAAAACTCCCTGATAGTGATGGAGTTGGATGTGGAAGGGGAGCCTTTGCTTTTCTGGGTGCTTTTTCTTGTGACCTGGTGGGTTAGTTCTCCTTATAATGGCTAAGCTGTGGCTGGCGTTATCTCACTATAGGTTTCTACTTTATTAAGGGACCCTGATGGTTTAATGGCACATAAGTTGTATTCCCTTGGATTCTGCTTGACAGGAGTTTAATGCTAGAAGCAGATGAAGTATAAACTGCCCCTGTGGTACCCCTTACACTCACATAAAAACGTCTCATCATGAGTGGGTACCACATAGAATCATTATTCTTTTTATTTTTGTCTTACAGGTCTAAGTGAGGCTTTAAAATTACAGAAAAGACCCTAGAGACTACAATATATTAAGTTAAACCTATTATTCCCAATAAAGGAATGAGATATAATTTTAAATATATTAAATTTTAAAATTCCTATGACTTTTCCATTTACAAGCTGTATGATTTTATTCAAGATATTTTTTTCACTGAGCCTCAATATTAATTCTAATGTCCTTTGCAGTCTCAAAGATGTATTTGGTTTTTTAAAATAATGTTTTAAAGAGACATATATGTAATATATTTATAAGAATATTGTTTAAAAAGTAATTGTAATCTCAAAGATGTCAGTGGAATACCTTTTACTTACATAAGACTTTTTTAACTGCATGTTCCAATTATATGTGCCTAAAGACAATAATTGCCTTTACCATTCATGAAGCATTTTAGTAATTTTGTTAGTCAGTGCTTCCTAAAATAATATTTTGTATTTCTGCAGAATAAGAAAATTTTCTGCATGTGTGTCTGTGTATGGGTACACATAAAGTTATGGACAAAGATGTTAATGTCTACAGTAGGAAAGACAAGTCTACAAATTCCTGATTTATTTTTTATTTATACATCTATCTATACATCTATGTGAAGTAAAGTATTTATACGGTTAGTTAGATCATATGTATTTATCATATGACTACCCAAAAAGGAGTATTAGCAAGTCGTGCTTATATTAATTCACTTAACAATGATGGATATATAGCATGTGCCAGTCATTGAGGAAAACAGTGGAGATATGAGGAGGACAGGATCCATGCCCTTGAGGTACACTGAATCCACCCACCTAGAGAGTACACTGTTAAACACATCTGGTAAAGACAAACTTGCAGCCGAGATTGGTTCAGTGAGCTATGAGAATACACAATAGGAAAATTTCCCCAGTCCTTTAGGAGAGAATAAAGCTTACTGGGTGATGCTCAAGCTGAGTCAGGAGAGAAGGATGTGCAAGGAGCAAATGTTTGAAAGAACATGTTTTTTTCCAGGGATTCATTCAGAGCATTTATTTCAATATGATTGAAATACCGGTATTTGGTATATACATTTCAGCAGGACTAAAACGTAGGCTGCAAGGCAAATGTGGTAAAAGACAAGGCTATAGAGATTGGCAGTGACAGACTGTGGAGGGCCATGCCCGGGATATGTTATTTTATTTTAAAGACGGTAGGAAGCCAATGAACTGTTTTAAGCAATATTGCAGATGGGATATAGCTTGACCAGCTCTGCATTTTAGAAAGATCATCCTGGAAGTTGTGGTAGAAATAGTAAAGGTAAATAAAATGGGGGCAGGGAGAAGAGGTAGAAAGGTAATGTAATTGGCAAAGTCCTGAAGCATCCGGAACTGTGCAGGGGAATAGCATGTGACAGGACTGGGAGACCATTTGTGGAGAGACTTAACAGGACTTGGTGACCTTGGAAGGTGAGTAGGGAAGAGGGAAGTATCAAGCATAATTCTTGTGTTTTGGATTAGGCAAGGGGTTGGTTCTATTGATTAAAAAAGAGAAGGGGTTTGGACAGATGATCAAAACTATGGAGTGACCCTGTGGGGCCTAACATGAGCCTTGGATAAGTATATAGAGAAGTACCAAGGACATCTGGTGGGGCCAGTTACCTTGCAGAGATATAAAGCTCAGAGATCCGAGCTTCATCAACACAATGTCAACTAAAATCAAAAGAGTAGATGGGGTCACCCAGGAGGGTCAAATACTGTAAGAGGAAAAGAAAAAAGATGGAACTCTGAGAAACACTGTCTTTTAAGGGGTAGCTGAGAGAAATCAATCCTGGCAGGAGGTTGAGAAGTGGCCACAGATGTGGATGGAATAATAGACAAGAAAATTTCAAGAAAACTTTTGTCCAGACTTCTACATACCTCAGAGAAATAAAATAAGACCAAGGCTGAAATGTGTTCCTTTTATTAGGAATAGTGGGGTCACTGATCACCTCTGTGAGAAAAGTTTCCCTGGAGAGACAATGACAGGCTCATCTAGCCATGGGGTAAGGGCAGCATGGGAAGGAGAAAATGTCAGCCACTTATTAAGAAGTTGGTTATGGAGGAAATCAGGGTGATCAGAGCATGGCTATAAAACCCGAAAATTAGACAGAACATTTATTTTTGAATAATAGGAGAGAGAGATTTATACTTATTTCTGTATATAAAATAGCAGAGAGAGCTGTTGAGGGTGCAGAACAGAAAGAAGATGTGAGGTTTCTAAGGAAGGAGAGTAAGATTTAAGGCACAGTTTGAAGGATTATATTTACACTTGATATAAGATAAACTTTCTGGCAAGGCTGAATAGAGATGATAAGAGCAAGTGGGGATCAACAGTTTATAGATGGACAAGGATGGGCTAAAAGCAGGAAATTGAATCTTGACCTATACCTTGAGAAGTAAGAGACATTTCTTTTTGTGAATTAAAAAAAATGATGAAACGTCAATATTTCTATGGATTTTCAAACTCTAGTTTATTTTCCCATGAATTGTGATGGTCTCCACAAAATAGAAATGGTATACTAAAGATATAAAATTATTTGTCCTATCAAACATTGTGTGGAACAAGATACTGATGCGAACATTCCAATGATTTGTTTAATTCCCGTGGATATTATCACGTTTGGTATTTTACTGTGGTGCGTGGTTTCATAGAAATTGAAAAAAGATCATATACAGTAAGTAGTTGAGAACAGTTTATACAGGAGGTGAAGATGATAGGGGAATGAAAAGTCTATGTTAATGGAGTGAATGTGTGTCTGACAGGATTTTTGAGACACTGGCAGTTGAAGAGTGACTGGAGAGTCCATGGTCTCTTATAATGATGGGCCTCAAAAACATATTTTTAATGCTATCTCCAAGACATCACATGTATAATGATTGAGTTTTCCAGAGCAAAAATATGATTAATTTGTTAAATGTAAGCCTTTAATATAAATGCACTTTGTAGCCATATTTTGACATTTCTTTATTCTGCAACTGAGAACCTCAAAAAAATAGAAATGGCCTTGACTTTATTTGCCCACTGAGATGTCCTAGTGCATATGTAGTAAGAATGGCTCTTAGAGGTATAATTGTAGAAGCTTCCTCTCCAGGATCACATATTTGAATTTTTTAATTATCATTTTGGGAGCAAAGTAGAAACAGAAGAAAAGGGAACGTTTCTTGATGGAATTTATCCATTTATTTAATAACATATCAGTTGAGTTGTGAAATTATTTAATATAATAAATCTGTATAATAGTCTAATAGAGGCATTATGCTAACTCAATGTTTAGACATCACTGCCTCTTCCACCTTTCTGGGTTAGCTTATTGTTTATTATCAGCTGAATAAGGAATAATTTTTATATGAAGAAAAACTCTACTCATAATTCTACTGTCTAGATGTCTTATGGAAACCCTACTGAGAGCTAGAAGCAGACAAAAATATTCATTCCAAACAACTTAAAATGGAAATATACAACTAGGGACACTTGGGTGGCTAGTCAGTTAAGCATTTGACCCTTTGTTTTGGCTCAGGTCATGATCTTGAGGCTTTGTGGGTGTGAGCCCCACATTGGGCTCTGCACTGGCAGCATGGAGCCTGCTTGGGATTCTCTCTCTCTCCCTCTCTCTGTCTGCCACTCCACAACTTGTGCTGTCTCTGTCTCTCTCAAAATGAATAGACTTAATAAAAAAAAAAAGAAATATACAACTTGTGTGAGGTGATATTTCACTGTGGTTTTGATTTGCATTTCTCTTACAATGAGTGATATTGAACATCTTTTTGCATGTGCCTGTTGGCCATCCAGTGTCTTCTGTGGAAGTCTATTCAACATATTTTTAGTACTACTGTTGCCAGATAATTTTAATGAAATATTCTGGCACACTTGGTAGAAAATTATTCAGCCAATAGTAAGTAGCATGGTAAATTTGATCATTCCCACTGTACTTTAGATTTGAGTATTAGATTATGTGGCTCTTGGCTGTCTTATCCACCCCCTGTCTCTTTTTTTTTTGTGCTTCAATATAAATGAAAGGCATAGTAACAGATGTATGTACTCATTTCCTACTATCCTAAACATTCAATTTGTTTTGTTCTTTAGTCTTTACACTTCCCTCAACTCTTTATTTATTTATTTTTTCATTATGAACACTAAATCATTTTATTCAGTAATAGAAAAAGCAAGTTCTTTGTTGAGAAAAAATTTAGTTCATTAAGAAATTGTTTTTCCAAAATGTGAACATCATGTTCAATGTACTAATTCCCCTCTAAAGAAAATTTGAAGGGAGCTGTTTTCAATGTGGCAACAAGAAGGTTGGAATATTTTGTCAAAATAAGGAGGTTACACAATTAGCCAAAGTTAAATCACTCCCAGAACATTACACTGAACTTTCAAAAGGCAATGGTTCTGAAGGTACCTGGAAGTTCTGGTGTGTGCATGCATTGCTCCAGAGAGCAATTCACTTAGTTCCTGAGAGCAGCCTTGTTCTGCTGCAATTCAGAAGTTAAGTTCAGAATTGACCTTCTATTTATTCTTACCTCTGAAAGATTAAGAAACTCAGTGAAAGAAATTAATACAGATTCCAGGTAGGCAAGTCTTTTGATAAGACTTCTAAGTATTTCATATCTTCAAAGAGTTCCATAAGATAAAAACAGGATGAAACCAAATGAACAGCAATGCCTTAAAAGATGCGGGGTGAGGATGGGGGTTAAAACAGAATAAATTTGTCCTTACTGAGTAGTTGGTATACGGTGCTAATAATAACAATAATTTTAGTCAAATGCAAGGCATGACATTTGATTGAATGATGGTCTAAAAAGAACAGTAAGACTGGGGTGCATGGGTGGCTCAGTTGGTTGAGCATCCGACTTTGGCTTAGGTCATGATCTCACGGTTCATGAGTTTGAGCCCCATGTTGGGCTCTGTGCTGACAGCTCAGGGCCTGGAACCTGCTTCAAATTCTGTGTCTTCCTCTCTCTCTCTCTCTCTCTCTCTGCTCCTCTCCAATTCGTTTTGTCTCTATCTAAAAAATAAATAAAAACATTAAAAAATTAAAAAAAATCAATAAGACATTGTTGGACAATTGGAGAAGTTTAAATATGCACTAGATTTTAGATGGCATTATGGAAGTATTGTTCATTTTCTGAGATGCAGTAATAGTGCCACAATTTTATAAGAGGACATCCTTATTCCTAAGAGAGCATGCTTAAGTATTCAGGTAACAGAAGAATGAAAACAAAAACAAAATCATAACAATGGGGTATTCACCCGATTTAGTTGTATCCAGACACCATTGACTGTAAGACCCATTATCATTTAATAACCAACAGAGAAAAATACTGCCAATAAAAGTAATAAATGCCTTCATACCACTTTGCATTTTATCTTATACTTACTTAGGGAGTTTTTAAAATCTTTTGTGGCAGTTTATAAACTTGTATATCCTTTTGTATACATATCTAAAAATGAAAATGTAGATAGGATGATTGGTTAAGTTTTCCTGAAGCTTCTCCATATTTGGAGTCTGACTTGTCTGGATCCTGTTTGGACTCACAGTCATCCACATCTGTGACATTTCTCACAGTATCAACCTCTGTACCATTAGAGTTGATGCTGCATTTCAAGGCACTTCACCCTTTACTCTAGGACTTTCTTCAGAGCTGCACACACCTGTTTTGCAAAGGTTGAATACAGTGCTTTCGGTGCTTGCACTTGGGAAGACAGTGAGACATCCCCAATGCACCTGGTAGCAGCATTATAAGGTCCTGCCAGTTTAGGACACACCTCAGATTTAGAAATGTTGACTGTGGAAAGACATGTATGTCTTTGAGTAGATGAAACTTAATATCTCTAGTTCAATTCAGACCCCTGGTAACACTAAACCTCATTTTTTAGGTTTTATTTTCATCCTTTATTATGATTAGTGTATTTATTTGATTTTCAAAGCCATAGCTTATTAAAAGGAACAACTTTAGAATTGAAAAGAATAAAATGTTTGTATATTGCTTCATAATTTTAAAACCGTGTTCCCATGTCCCAGATAATTTAATTTTCCAACATATCCAGATACTTGTTGGATACTTTTCTTGTTGGGTATTGTTGGATATGATATACTACTTGGATTGTTGGGTACTGTTTGTCCCCATGCCCACTTTACAGATGAAGAAACTGTACAGATGAAGAAGAAGAAAACTTTACAGATGAAGTTTTGACATACTAAAAGGCTAGACCATGAACACTGGTAAATGCCCGCATATGAACTCAAGTGCACTACCAACAAGGAGAGAAGAGGGGCAAGAGAAAGCCCTGCTAGCATTGCAGAGCAAGGGACACAGCCACACAGAGCAGCAGGTAATATGCAGCTAAAAGAGACATTATGTGTGGCGGGAAACCATGTGAGGCCCCTTCGTAGTAGTAGTGGGTGTTTATGGTGTTGAGTTAACGCTTTGAGTTACCTAGTGTTTCTTAATCTTGCTAGGTCTTTTTCGTTTCTTTTTAAATTTTATTTTTAATGTTTATTTTTGAGAGAGAAAACGTATGCACAAGTGGGGGAGGGTCAAAGAGTGAGGGAGACACAGAATCTGAAACAGGCTCCAGGCTCTGAGCTGTCTGCACAAAGCTCTACACGGGGCTTGAACCCACAAACCATGAGATCATGACCTGTGCTGCAGTCGGACACAACCAACTGAGCCACCCAGGGGCCCCGCTAGGTCTTTTTCAAGAAGGAAGCAGTCCAGTTTAGAAAATCCAGCTTCCTTAAAAGTTAATTAAAATATTATTTAGAAAATAAGTTTCTAGAAACTACAGATATTCAAGACATTAATAAATTATCATGTTATTTTATCATGTATCAAACAGTTGTGACTTTGACACTCTAAGCTAAGCCTTCAGTCACTATTACTTTCTGATTAGTAATGTAATATATATGCATCATAGATAATTTAGAACATCCAGGGTGGTATAAAGAAACAGTAAAAATCAAATAAAAATTAATTCCAAATACTTGGGATGCCAGGGTGGCTCAGTCAGTTAAGGTCCAACTTCGGCTCAGGGCATGATCTCGTGGTTTGTGAGCTTGAGCCCCACGTTGGGCACTGTGCTGACAGCTCAGAGCCTGGTACCTGCTCTGGATTCTGTGTCTCCCTTTCTCTGTGCCTCCACTGCTTATGCTCTGTTTCTGTCTCTCTTTCTCTAAAAAATAAATGAACATTTAAAAAATTTTTAAAAAAGTCCAAACACTTAAATACAATCATTCTTAAAATTTGGCATATCCTTAAATTTTTTTCCTATGCATTAAAAAATATAACTGATACATTAAAGATATTTAATATCCTACATTTCTCTGTAGATATTACATAGTATTCATTTTATTTATTTATTTACTTATTTTTAAAAGATTTTATTTTTCAGTAATTGCTACACCCAGCATGGGGCTCGAACTCACAACCTGGACACCAAGAGTTGCATGCTTTCCTGACTGAGCCAGCCAGGTGTCCCATGTAGTATTCATTTTAAATAATCATATTTAAATATTGATATTTACTTTATATTATTTATGTTAAGTATCCATTCATATTTAAATGATTTAAAAATAATCATTACATAATATCCCATTTTAAATAATAATACCTGATATTCTTGGGGCACTTGTGTGGCTCAATTGGTTAAGCGACTGACTCTTGGTTTCTGCTCAGGTCATGATCTCACAGTTCGTGTGTTTGAGCCCCGTGTCAGGCTCTGCGCTGTCAGCATGGAGCCTGCTTGGGATTCTATGTCCCCCTCTCTCTGCCCCTCCCCCATTTGCTCTCTATGTCTCACTCTCAAAAATAAATAAATAAACTTTAAAAAATTATTAAAAAATAATACCTGATATTCTTTTCAATTGAATACATTTCAGGAAATAACAAAATAATCATGTAAATAAATATGTGTGCTTGATATCCAGAAAGCAAGAGTATGGTCTGTTTTCCTATTGTCTCTTTTAAACCCAAATATATAGAAGTTTAAATGCACTAGGAGCAGGCTGGGTGAATAGTGCACCTGGAAATTAGTCATTCCTTTTGGAAGGCACAGGCCTGAGTGTTAGTGAGCACTGCTCAGGATTTGTGTCCTGTGGCCTGGTATCATACACCTCCCCAGAGGACATTGTAATCATTAAACCAGCCTCTCTTTTGGTAGATTCTGACTTGTTTTTGTAAAACTCTGCTTGTCATGTGTTTCAAGCAGGGATGAAAGCTTTCTTTAGAGCCAGGGCTATCGTGATTCAGTACTTTGGGGAATCCCTTCAAAATGTGGATCCACATGCTTCATTAGACTTCTAGATGTTAATCTTACATTTTGGAATTTTTGTTTTGTACATTTACCAAGCTATTTCAGTATACCTGGTTTCAACTTAGGATTTGGCATCTATGAGTCTGATGTTTGAGACCAAGGTGGGACAATTTACATTTAGTATTATTGTCTCTATAAAACTATCTTGAAAGCTTCTAAAATCTTTGGTGCACAATGATTTCATCTGAAATATATAAGGAGGAGAGCGCAAAGGGATGCACAAGACTTCTGTAAAGGGATTAAAATAATTAGGAGGCTGGGGGCACACCTTTGCCGCCTAATCTCTGCCTCCAGTCCTGTGTTTCTCAAAGTCATTGTAAGTCTCTGTTATTTTTTCCAACAGAAGAATATTTCCTGTAAATCATTATATAGTATTTCTGGCTTATAAATCTCCTTTGTATTTCCTCTAATCTATTTTGTAGACATGTCTATGCTTAGAAAATGTCAGGGGCCCTTAATATGCTTCCTGTGTTTGAGGAATTTCCCTCGACTTAATTGCATGTCACTGTTCTCAATTCAGGATACAGAAATTTGTCCTTGGAGCATTCCTCACAGCAGGGACATAGGCATGTGGTCTAGACTCTCCCAACCACAGACTCCCTACAAGACAGCAATGCAAGAAAGCAGTTACCCCCATGGGAGTTGTTTTGAGGCAAGCCTAGTGGCCAACGCAGTCTGGCCTTTGGAGGCGCAGTGTTTGAGGTTCTGACATCTGGTGTCCATGATAGCCGTGGTAGGTCTCTCCATGGGTAGTGATGGTGGGGTCTGCACAAGCAGTCCCTGGACTTGCTCTTGCTTGTACACATTTAACTCTGACTCTTTCTCGACCTCAGATATCTTTTGAGCCACCTAATGTGCAAAGTACATTCTTTTTTTTTTTCTTCTTAAACAGAAGGAATTTTGTGGTTTGCAGTTCTAAATCCTGACCAACACACCCTATTCCCTTACCCCCTGTGCTGCGCCCTTTGTTACCCAGTGTAGCAGCTTTGTCTTACTCTTCTTGACAGTTTTTCTCCATAACAACATAGTACCAGTTCCCAGTGTTTACAAGTACATCCACTCTGTAGATGGTTTTTTAGTCAAATTAAAAATTATGTTAAAGCAGCCCCAGGCAGCTCTGTAAGGATTGTTTACATTCCTCTTATGAGCGAAAGAGGTTTTCCCCTACACTCGTAATAAATATACTTTAAAAATTATTTCTTTTAAATTGATGAGAAAAATCAATATCTCTGTATAATGTGAACACAGGTTTTCCTGAACAGGGCTGGTAGAGGAAAGCTGAAGCAGAACGACTTATTGCTTTGCACACATACAAGGAAATCCTTATGATTTCCAGAACCCAAGTGAAAATGAAAAGTTGCAGTTTAGATTAAATCCTTCAATTTAACAGTCAGATTTTGTGGGTCCTTATCTAATCAATGTGGTGTATTAGACATAAAGAGAACAAATTGGGATCCTTATGTTCAATGCCTGCTCCCTTCCTTATCTCTGTGATTTTGGATAACTGATGACTTTTGGAACTTTGTCGTATTCATTTTCAAAATGAGATTGTTAACACACTGTCCACTTTAAAAGCTTGTTATAGGGGCAGGAGGATGAAGTTGTTAGCATTATGACATTGCTTTATAGCTTGTAAGAAAGGTTATAAGAATCATTATCCCTTATGTTTATTTTTTCTCTCCAGAATATTATTCTTTTATCAAAAAACATCTGAGTGCTCCAGAGAATTTAGGATTAAAGTAGGGGACATACCATGTTGAATATCTGCTTCCTAGCATAATCTTTTAATTTTCATGGGGATTGTGTTAGAATAAATAATACACCTGTACTTTGGAGAGCATTAAAACTAAGAAAATGTTTCTATATCCCATAATTAAATAATACAATTTCTTTGTTAGCATTTTTGAGATGCAAGAAGTAGATACATACATGTAGCCTAAATAACCGCCAAAAACAGAATTTTATTTTTTTCCCTTTTCATAGAACTGTGAAGTTCAGTGGATGAATTTTCAGGCATAGCTGGATTTAGGTACTTAAACCCTGTTTTTAGGAGTCTTTCAGATTCTAGTTTCTCTACGTTGGTTTGCATTTGGACTTCTTTGGTGTGAGAGTAAAATTGACTGCGGGAATCTCTAGACTTACATTCTTTCAGTTTAGCAGCCCCAAGAGAAAGGTGGGGCTTTTCTTGATAGTCCAGCAAAGTCCACATGCAGTCATTGGCTTAGGCTGTTAGGTGCCTATCAGGAATTGAAGCACTGTGGTGGGGGATAGGGTATTCTGCTTGGTCGTGTGTGGATCACATGCTCAATCCTATAGCTGGTGTACTCATCAATATTTGAACTTGAGAGACTGAGAATAGGTGGGAGGAGAGATTCTTTTTTTTAAGATAGTATCTATCTATCAATCTATCTATTTATTTGTTTACGTAAATGTTTATTTTTGAGAGAGAAAGAACACAGGCAGGGAACGGGCAGAGAGAAAGGGAGACACAAAATTCAAAGCAGGCTCCAGGCTCCAGACTGTTAGTGCAGTGCACAACGCACGGTTTGAACTCACGAACCTTGAGACCATGACCTGAACCGAAGTCAGGTGCTCAACCCACTGAGCCACTCAGGTGCCCAGAAGGAGAAATTCTTTTTTTTTTTTAATTTTTTTTAACGTTTATTTATTTTTGAGACAGAGAGAGACAGAGCATGAACAGGGGAGGGTCAGAGAGAGAGGGAGACACAGAATCTGAAACAGGCTCCAGGCTCTGAGCAGTCAGCACAGAGCCCGACACGGGGCTGGAACTCACATACCGCGAGAACGTGACCTGAGCCGAAGTCGGACGCCCAACCGACTGAGCCACCCAGGCGCCCCCAGAAGGAGAAATTCTTAAGGAGAGACTATGCAGAGAAAAATTATGCCCACTTCAACATTTTTAGAAGTAGCCAGGACCAATGTATTAAGAAATATTTGTAAAAAGTTCTTAAACCTGCCTCAGTGGAGTCTTGTTCTCTCTAGCTTTCATCTCTGATTTATTAATCAATAACGTAGACACCATTCCTATTATCTCTGGAACAGGTTGTTTTGCAGCGTTACCGAGGATGAGAATACGGTTAGGGTGTCCACCCTATCAGTAAGGTGGACAGATGCATAGAGAGTATTTCTAAGATGGCCTTTTGGGAAACAATACAAGCAATAAAGTGGTTTCAAGAGGAAAGTGCTGCAGAAAGTGGCCACTGGAGGCTTGCTTTTGTGATTTTTTAATAAAGGGCTCCCAGCACTTAGAGCCGTCATGCCTTCATTAAGGGTGATGTGGAGGCTGCTGCCAAGTAGGCCACACATTCCAGGTGGCTCTAGGGTACCACAGATCAGAAAGGGCTCAGTTTTCAGTATGAGACTTCCTTCCCGTAATACATAGTAAAAGTCAAATGCAGAATTCCCTAATTTCAAAAGTGGTTGTGCAGAAGTGGTCAGAGACCTGATTTAGAATTGGAACACTTGAGTTCTAACATCAGTGTTAGGACTGCCAGTGTTAGTTCTGCCAAGAACTTGGCATGTATCCTAGAGCACGTCCCTTTTCCTTCAAGTTTTTATTTAAATTCCAGTTAGTTAACATACAGAGTAATATTAGTTTCAGGTATAGAATTTAGTGATTCATCATTTACATACATTGCCCAGTGCTTATCACAGAGGCAAACCATAAAAAAAGACTCTTGGGGCACCTAGGTGGCTCAGTTGGTTAGGTGTCTGACTTTGGCTCAGGTCATGATCTCTTGGTTCATGGGTTGGAGCCTGACAGGGGGCCCTGTGCTGACAGCTCATAGCCCACACAGTCTGCTTCAGATTCTGTGTCTCCCTCTCTCTCTGCCCCTCCCTCGCTCACACTCTGTTTCTCTCTCTCAAAAATAAATAAACTTAAAACAAAAGACTCTCAACTATAGAGAATAAACCAAGGATTGCTGAAAGGGAGGTGTGCAGGGGATGGGCTAAATGGGTGATGGTATTAAGGAGGGCTCTTGTTGTGGTAAGTCCCTTTCCCTTGTGGACTTGACCTTTATTTCTTCTATAGATTCAAGGATTTTAATATGATGATAACAAAGGTCACTTTGTGCCCGGTAACTTTATCTGACTAGAAATTCTACATTTTGGTTATGTTTTAAATGTAATTTATTAATACAAAAATACATTTGCATGGTTCAAAGTGCAAAATAGTGTCAAAGGAATAGTGTGAAATCTCATTATTACCCCTGCCCATATCTATCATGTTGTGTACTGATCTCCACTTTCATTGATTACTTTGATTTATTTCCATAGTTTACGAGAATTTAAGTAAATATATATTCATCCTCCCAATTTCTCACATAGAAGTTAGTGTAAACCTTTGTTTTTCACTGAATATATTGTGGGGTGCTTTTCATATCACTATATAGATCACTTCTTCATTCTTTATTTAACCTCTTGTATTCCATTATTTCTCGTACTTTGCTCTTAGAAATAATGATATGCAAGATAAATTCCAGAAGTAGAACTTCCAGGTCAAAGGGTAAAACTTTTGTAGTTTGTATTTTTCAGGACTGCCTTATCTAGGGATCATACAAATTTATACTTAACCGGAATTTGGTAGGAGGGCCTGCTTCTTCATAGTATTGCTAACAGAGTATGTTGAAACACATTTAGATTTTGCTAATCTGATAGATCAAAAATGACATCTTGGTACAGTTTTCCATTTGAATTTTCTTATTAAAAATAAATGTCGAGCAGGGGTGCCTGGGTAGCTCAGTTGGTTGAGCATCCGACTTTGGCTTGGGTCACGGTCTCACACTTCGGTCTGTGAATTCGAGCCCTGCATTGGTCTCTGTGCTGACAGCTCAGAGCCTGGAGCTTGCCTCGGATTGTGTGTCTCCCTCTCTCCCTGCTCCTCCTCTGCTCACACTCTGTCTCTCTCAAAAATAAATAAACATAAAACAAAATTTAAAAAGTAAATGTTTAGCAGAATGACTTCTGTCATGTTAGTGTGAGGAATCCTGTTGCCCTGTTTCCTAGTGAAACTAGAAATTATAAAAAGCAGTCATTTAAAGCTTTGGAAGTAGTCTTAAGGACAAGCAGCAAATGACAAATCTATTCAAGAAAATCTACAAAAATAGATAAGAACAGCTAGACTCTGTGGTATTTGAACTCCCTCTCTCTACCCTCCCAGCTTAGTGAGGTGGAGAATTTACTTCAGACTGCTGCAGCCAAGAACACAGGGCACCCTCTCCCCACTGCTCCCAGTAAGAGAACTTTCTTCCTAGAAGGAGCAGGACTTCATTGGTTCTCATTCTGCCTTGATACCGATTGCTGAAGCTAAATCCTGGGCAAGTACAGTTGAGAAGTAGGGATTCTCATTTTATGTTTGGTCCCCACTTGTCAAAAGGAGGCACTGTCCTGGGTGCATTGTGCTAATGTTAGAGCCCTTGATTGCCCTTGTCCTGGCTTGTGAGGCAGTGGTTATGTGCCAGAAGAGGCAAGCCAAGAGATTTCAGGCTGCTGGCTGCCCCCTAACTTACCCACCAGGGGCTCAGTTCCTATTTTTCTTTCAGAGAGAAACTGCCTACCTCCAGCTCCAGATCCGGGACACAGAGATTATGCCAAGTAGGAGAAGCAGGTCATAAAACAGATAGTTCCTAGTCAATTCCCAAAGGAACTGACTTCATTTGCAATAGAGCATGGAGAAGTTCTATGGGCAAGCCTAAAGGCACTCTCAAGAACAGTAGAGGCTATGGTGAAAGGCAACTGGGAGGAGATATGTGAATTTAATGAAGATACAACCTAGACTGGAGGCTGGGTACTTTGTAGGAGAGAAACAAGGAATAAGACAGAGGGGAGGAGAGCTCCTGGGGTCAAAACAAATAACAAGCACTAACCTCAGAAACTCTTCCTTCAAAGGAGTCACATTTTCATTGGATTAGTTTGCAAAGCAATTTATGTACCAGGACATTATTGAAAACAATAGAGCAACAGGTGGAGCAACAGGGCATTGATGGAGTATAACAGCTGGGTATGGTGAGGGAGAGAAGAAGAGAGTTCTAATACCACTGTCTGCCAGGGTGACTGTGGGCATACACAAAGCTGTGCCTCCCTGAGGAGCATCATCAGGGGCTCAGTGATGTGAGGGAGAGGGAGGGGGATAGGGAATAGACCTCAGCAAAATAACCCAGTCAGTTGCTTATCAAATAAGCCTCAGAAAAGAGGGACCAGTACTCAGAGTTGCTATAATATATATTTAAAATGTTCAATTTCTGATAAAAAACTGTGTAGCATGCAAAGAACAGAAAAGTTTCCAACCTGCTGCCCTGGATAATTCAAATTCAATATCGGAACATCAAATCTTACCTAAGTTTCTGCCCTGATAGCCTGTTGTATGGATTTTAAACATGCCAGCCCCCACAGTCACGTGAGTCAGTTCTTTAAAATAAATCCCTCTCTCTCTCTTTCTCTCTCTCTCTCTCTCTCTCTATCTCTCTCTCTCCCTCCTTTCTCCCTCCTTGCCTGGAGAAACTTTGCTAATATAAGGGCAAAGAAGAAATCTAAAAAGAATTTAGACAATAATTTGAAATGAATGAAAATAAAGACACACATGCAAAAACTTAGGGGATACAGGTAAAACATTGCTTAGAGGGATATTTGTAGTTAATGCTTACATTAAAAAAGATGTCTCAAATTAATAACCTAACTCTTAATCCTAAGACACTGTAAAAAGAAGAGCAAACTAAACCTAATGCAAGCAAAAGGAAGATAATAATAAATATTAGAGTGGAAATTAATGAAATAGAGAATAGAAAAACAATACAGAAAATCAATGAAAGCTAATGCTGACTCTGAAAAAAATCAGTAAAATTTAGAAGCCTTTAGCTAGATTTACCAAGAGAGAAGATTAAAATTACTAGAATCAGAAAATGGAGAAGGCATTACTTTAGGCCTTACAAAAATAAAACAGATAATAAAATAATACTATGAGTAATTGTATGCCAACAAGTTGTATAAACTTAGATGAAATGAACAAATCTCTAGAATGACACAAGCCTATTGAAACTGATTCAAGAAGAAATAGACAATCTGTGTAGACCCATAAAAACAAAGAGATTGAATTAGTAATTAAAAAAAAAAACTACTCACAAAGAAAGGCTGAAGCCCAAATGGCTTTATTGCTGAACTCTACCAAACTTTAAAGAAGAATTCATACCCGTTTTTCACAAACTCTTCTCAAAAAATCAAAGGGGGCTACTTTCCAGCCCCCTTTATGAGGTCAGTATTATCCTGATACCAAAACCAAACAAAGATCTCACAAGAGAACTACAGATTGATATCTCTTTTGGTCTACAGATTAAAGATCCTCCAAAATATACTAGCAAACTGGAACACAGTAACAACAACAACAAAATTAAACAACATGACCAACTAGATTTATTCCAAGAATGCAAGATTGATTTAACATCTGAAAGTCAATTAATGTAATTTATCATATCAGTAGAATAAAAACCAAAAATCTCAAACACGGAAAATCATTTGACAAAAATACAGAATCCTTTCATGATAAAAAAAACACCCAACAAACTAGGAGTGAAAGGGAATTTCCTAAATCTTATAAAAATCCTCTGTGAAAAGCCTGCATCTAAAGTCATAGTTAATAAAGACTGATTCTTTTTCTCCTAAGATAAGAACCATGGCAAGGATGTCTGCTCTTACCACTTCCATACAACATTGTATTGGAGGTTTTAACTAGGGCAGTTAGGCAAGAAAGAAAGAAAGAAAGAAAGAAAGAAAGAAAGAAAGAAAGAAAGAAAGAAATGAATGGCATCCAGATTGAAATGGAACAAGTAAAGCTATCTCCATTTGCATATGACATGATCTTATATATAGGAAATCCTAAAGAATCCACTAAAGAGCTATTAGAACTAATAAGTGATTTCAGCAAAGTTTCAGGACACAAAATCAATACATAAAAATCAATTTTATTTCTATATATTTACAATGAGCAGTCCAAAATGAATTAAGAAAATGATTCCATTCGCAGTTACATCAAAAAGAATAAAATACTAAGGAATAACAAAAGAAGTGAGAGAATCATACTCTGAAAACTATAGAACATTGTTGAGAGAAATTAAATATCTAAAAAGTGGAAAAATTCCCATGTTCATGTATTGGAAGGCTTAACATTGTTAAGATGGAATAGAATTGAAAATCAAGAAATGAATGCATCTATGGTCAGTTGATCTACAAGTATGCCAAGGCTGTACAATATGTTTCTTTTCAACAAAAGACTGAAGACTGAGACAAATGGATTTCATATGCAAAAGAATGAAGTTGGGCACCTGCCTTAAACTATATACAAAAATTAACTTGAAGTGGATTGAAGGCATAAATATGAGAGCTAAAAGTATAAACTCTTAGAAGAAAACATACATGTATATCTTCATGACTTTGGATTTGTCAAAGGATTCTTAGATATGACACCAGAAACAAAAAAAATAAGAAAAAAGTAATTTGGATTTTATCAAAATTAAAAGCTTTTATTTTTTACTTAAAAAGATGCTTCAAAGGACGCCATTAATAAAGTGAAAAGACAACCCATAGAATGGGAAAAAAATATGTAGAAATCATCTATCTGATAAGGGACTTGTATCTTTAATACATAAAGAACTCTTAAAAACTCAATAACAAAACGGCAAGTAACCCAATTACAAAATGGACGAGTATTCTGAATAGATGTTTCTCCAAGGAAGCTATACAAATATGTACTTATTAGTACATGAAAATATGCATTAGTCACCAGGGAAATGAAAATCAAAACCACAGTGATATACTATTTCATACTTACTAGGATAGTTAGTATCAAAAGTCACATAATAACAATATTGGCAGAGATATGGAAAAATTGTAACCTTTACATGCTGCTTGTGGGAATGTGAAATAGTGCAGCCACTTTGGAAAACAGAGTGGCTGTTCCTCAAATGATTAATCATAATGTTATCATATGACCCAGCATTCTACTTTTAGGTACATACTCAAGGGAATAAAAACATACAAATGCAAATGTTCATACTACAATTATTCATAATAGGCAAAACATAGAAACACTCAATATCTATCAGTGAACAAAAGAAACAACTAGTGATATATCCGTACAAAAGAATATTATTTGGTCATAAAAATGAAATATATGTTACAACATGGATGAACCTTGAAGATACTATGCTAAGAGAAGGAAGCCAGTCACAAAAGACTTCTTATGGTATATAGTATAACATGTATTATATGATTCCATTCATTTGAAAGTCCAGAGTGGCTAAATTTACAGAGTCCAAAAGTAGATTAGTGGTTGCTTAGGGCTAGGGAGGGTGTTGGCAGATTGGGGAATAGAGGGTGATAGCTAAAGCATATGGAGTTCCTCTTTGAGATGATGAAAATATTCTAAAATTAACTGAAGTGATGGTTGTCATATCTATGAATATGTTAAAAACTATTGAATCATATGCTTTAAATGGATGAATTGTGTGTTATGTGAATTATATCTCAATAAAACTGTTAAAATGCAAAAAAAAAAATGAATGAGCATATAGCATTGTTCCAAATGTTTGAGGACCATTAATAAACCTATTCAGTGAACGATTTGTTTGTATCCATGACCATTTTTTGTTGTTGTTTCTTCCCCTCACCCTTTTCCCATTCTAAGAGCTCCTTTTATATCGGGGAGATTAGCCCTGTATGGATATAAGCTGCAAAATTTGTTTTCTGTTTTCATGCCTTTTGACTTTGCTTATGTTTTCCCCTCCAGGCAAGAGCCTGTAATTTTATGTAGGTGTATTAATCTATTGCTACTTTTATGTCTTCTAGATTAGAGTCATAGAAAGGTCTTTTCCACTCCTAGGCAATAAAATAATTCTCCTGTGTTTATTCTGGGTTCATTCACCATTACATTTCAATTTTTGCCTTTATATCTTTAATCTATTTAGTGTTTTCTTAACAGAAATATGAAGTATGGATCCAGCTTTCTTTTTTCTTTTAGACAGCTAGCTAATGGGACCAGAATCCTTCACCACAAATTTCGACTTTTCTCCACTGTCTTCAAATGTTATTTTCATTATATAGTAAACTTCCTAATATATTTGGCTTTCTTTCTTGACTTTCAATCCTATACTGTTGGTCTGTTTCATGAGGAACCAAGCATACCATTTTAAATATAGAAGCTATATAAGGTATTTTAATATCTGTCAACAGAGACATGCTTTCTTACATTTTTTAAAGAGTTCTTTCTGTCTCTTGCTTGTTTATGGACTTTAAAATTAGCTTTGTAGTCCAGTACACAAACAAAAACACACAATAAAAATAAGATACCATCATCACAAAAACACAACAAAAGCCTGTTAGTTATTTTTTGAAATATCACATTACAGTATAAATAAACTTAGGGGAATTGACATGTTTTTTTTTTAATTTTGTTTAATGTTTGTTTTTAAGAGAGAGAGAAAAGACAGTGTGAGCAGGGAGGGACACAGAGAGACAGAATTCGAAGCAGGCTCCAGGCTCTGAGCTGTCAGCACAGAACCTGATGCAGGGCTCGAACTCACAAACTATGAGATCATGACCTGAGCTGAAGTTGGACTCTTACCTGACTAAACCACCCAGGCGCCCTGGGAATTGACATCTTTCTGATACTGTTCTTCCTATTTAAGAAGAAATGTCTTTTAATTTGTTTAACTCTTTTGAAACCTTCAGTAGCTTTCTAAAGTTTTCCTTGTGTAAGATGTGAAAAGTTCTTAAGTTTTTCACAAGAATTATATATTATTTGTTTGTTTATTTATTTGCTCCTATTATAAATGCGTTTTTCCTCCATTTAATCCTCTAGCTTGTTTTCTGTGTCTATGGATTCTTTTGATTTCTGATTTGCAGCTTGGTAACCAGCTACATTACTGAATTCTCTGACTTTAGTTACTTGGGTCAAGGAATATAATCATATCATTTGCAAGTGTCATGTATGTTGGTGGAGGAAGTCATTGAGAGGGCATGACCATTGGCTGACCCTCAAGCTGGCCCCAGGGGAACTAGAGGCTTCGCTCACTCCTCTGTCCTTGGAATGTATGGTCTAACCCCCATTCTCACAGTGGAAACTGTTAGAAGGCCACAGCCATGAGAGAGGGAGTGTTGTTGAGAGCCTCTGACCCATGCATGTGATTGAACCCCATTAAGGCTTCTATGTCAACTTGTAAGATTCTGGCTGTGGATGTGGAGATTTATGTCACATGGCTCAGAAGACAAGCCTGGTATGTAAGTTCCTCCCTCGCTTGTTAAACCTGTCACTACCAATCTGGAGTGGCTTGCCTCTTTGTTCAGCCTCTCCGTGCCCTGTGAGTATGGGGCTGGTTTGCAAACCAACATGTATTCTCATTTCCAGTTTTCAGTCTTATAATTTATTTTTCTTTTTTGTGTTATTATAATGTTAAGTGAAAATGCCTCTAGCAGGGATGTTTGTTTTGCCTTGCGTTTAATGTAAATTCCTTTTATGTGTCACTCTTAAGCATGATGCTGGGTTTTGTTCTGAAATCTGCATCCCTCATAACTACAGTTATGTTATCTTACCTTATGACACTTGATATTATATTATATTAGTATCCACCAGTTTATATTTTATTTAGTTTTTTAAATGAATTTGTTCAAATGTTTAACTGAGTATCATCAACTGGTATTTTAGCTCTATCAACATATTATGATAATTGATAATTAAGCATCTTTGCATTTCTGGAATAAACCCTATTTGATAATGACACATTACATTTTTTAATATACAGATAATTTAAAGAAGCTTCTTTTTTGTTGTCTACAATTATTGTGTTGAAATTAGAAAATATGTTTTGTATTATTTCCACTTTGGGGAATTATTGAGATTTTCTATATGTTTTATTATTTATTTTAATATAATCTGAACAATTAAAGTTTATTCTTTATTTTTTAGAAACATAATTTCATATATATTAATCAGATACCTTTTTGATTTTGTTATTTAGGTATTTGATATTGATCTGTCTTAGATTAAAAGAAGTAAATTAAAGCCTCCTACTTTTAGTGTGTTTTAGTCCAGTTCTGTTTTCTCTGAAATTTTCACTTTATGAAAATATTATTTGGCATATGGATATATAACTGAATTCATACTAATTTTTACTTTTTTTTAATGTTTATTTATTTTTGAGAGAGAGAGAGAGACCGAGACAGAGCATGAATGGGGGAAGAGCAGAGAGAGATAGGGAGACAGAATCCGAAGCAGGCTTCAGGCTCTGAGCTGTCAGCACAGAGCCTGACGTGGGGTTCGAACCCACAAACCATGAGATCATGACCTGAGCCAAAGTCAGATGTTTAACTGACTGAGCCACCCAGGCACCCCAATAATTTTCCCTCTTAAGTGTCCCAAGCTGTTCTTCTTTGACAAGTTTTCTACTCTTTGGCCTAAAGTCACCTTTGCCTGATGTAAACCCATGTTTTTCTGCTCTGCTTATGTTTAATATACCTTTGCCCATTCATTACTTGAAACTTTTCTGAATCACTCTCTTTAGGTTTGATTTTGTATGTGCATGTGCTCACATATTACTTTATGCTACAATGAGAAATCTTTCTTTTTTTCCTTTCAGTTTATTTACTTATTTTGAGAGAGAGAGAGAGAGGAGAGAGAGAGAGAGAGAGAGAGAGAGAGAGAGAGAGAGAACATGCGAGGGGGGCAGGGGCAGAGAGAGAGGGAGAGAAAGAATCCTAAGCAGGCTCCATGCTATCAGTGCAGAGCCCAGCGCACAGGTTGAACTCATGAACCATGAGATCATGACCTGAGCCACCCAGGCACCCCTAAATCTTTTTATTTTAATAGGTGAATAAGTTTATTTGTATTCATTGGTATTGTAGGTGTATTTGGTTTTAGTTCTGTAATAATTTTATATTATATTTTCTGTTACATATTTTTAAGTATTCTCAACTGTTTTATTTGTAATTCTTAAGATGGTTGTGATTACTTTTCTCATAATTACCTTTATCACTATACACTGTATACACTTGTACTTCTCTAAGCCTCTACAAAGTTTCTTATAGTTTGTATTCTCTTTGTCCCAATTGTAGTCAATACTGTTAACTTCTTAATATTTACCTTTGTATTGTAAAAGATGCCTTTTCCTCTCTTGCTTTTCTTCTCACTTCAGATGTTATCCCTCAAGTCCCACCAGATGCTGGGGAGGCCACCTCCTAGCTTTGCTCAAATTCTATTTTCCATCCCACCTCCCCCTCTCAAGTTATATCATTGTATCTTTTCTATATGATCAGTTTTTATAATTATATTCTGCTACCTACTCCTAACATAAAAAAAGTCTTTGTTTTGCAGTCAGATGTCTTCCATTTTCACTGCCATTCCTTTTACATTTCTCTATTTGGCTCTTGGTTGCCTGGAGTTTTCCCTTGTTTTGTTTTGTTTTGTTCCTATTTCCCAAAGGAAGACCTTTGAGATCAGCCATTAGTCTGATTCCTTTATACCTGAAGCTCAGTTTGGTCTGATGGATTGAAATTCCTTGGATCACATTTTATTTTTCTGAATAAGAGCTGTTTCTTCATCTTCTGCGGTTGAGTGTTGCTATAGGGTAATCTGAGACCAACATGGCTTTTTCTCTTTATTAGTGATTTGAGCTTTTTGCCTGACTGCCCAGATGTTTAAGTCAAATAATTTCTTTAGGAAATAGCTCAGTGTCGACTGAGTCACTTTTCCCTGGTACATGATTTAATATGTAAATTTAAGCCTTTTTTTATGCGAGGGAAATTTCCTTCAGTTATATTTTAAAATATTTGTTCTGTATCATTGTTTCAATTTTTTTCTTCAGAGACTAAATGATGTTTATATTTTATTTGCTTTGCCAGGCTTCTAAATCTGTTATTTTCACTCTATTTTATGTTCCTTTATTCCATTTTCATCCCATTTCATAGCTATCATTTTTCACTCATTATTTGATTTATTTGTTTTTCAATACTTATTTATTTATTTTGAGAGAGAGAGAGAGCACACACCCCTCCCCCCTGCCCCGTGAGTAGGGGAGGGGCAGAAAGGGAGGGAGAGAATCCAAAGCAGGGATTCCATCCCATGAACCATGAGATCACAACCTGAACCAAAATCAAGAGTCAGATCCTTAGCCAACTGAGCCACCCAGGTGCCCCTCATTATTTTAATTCCATTTCTTTATTTACTTTGTTTATTTCTATTCTCAATTTCCCTACTTTGGGAAATTTTCCACAATGTCCATTCTTTCTTATACTTCTTCCAGTCTGGAAGCTTATATTTCCCTTCTTCCTCCTATCTTGCCTCTTCCCTTAATTCTTGTTTTTCCATTTCATGATCTTCCTTTGTAGCCAGGGTTGTGTTATAAAAATTTTGAATTTTGGGGCACCTGGGTGGCTCAATCAGTTAAGCATCTGACTTTGGCTCAGGTCATGATTTCACCATTTTGTGGGTTCGAGCCCCACGTAGGGTTTTGTGCTGACAGCTCAGAGCCTGGAGCCTGCCTCAGATTCTGTGTCTTCCTCTCTCTCTGCCCTTCCCCTGCTCATACTCTGTCTCTCTCTCTCTCTCAAAAATAAATAAACATTAAACATTTTTTTTAATTTTGAATTTGATATATTTTTAGTTATAATTTTTATGTTATATGACAATATACTTTCTGTGTATCTTCTTTTTTTTTTCTGACAGGAAGTTTTGTTTCTCTTTTTCACTTTTCTCATAGTATCTTTCATCGAGGCTGTGCTGGGTCCTCTTCTTAGGATATATGGATGAATGAGTTGAAATTTCCTGGCATAGCTCTTTGCAAAAGTTTGGGAAGGGGGAAGAGGAGACAAGGGATACTGTAGCCTTCTGGGATTTGTCTCTTAAAATCTCTGTCCTCTACTGCAAAGGATACCACCTGTTTTCTTCAAATAGAGTCCTACTGTGGTTTTGCTGTGAGGATATACCTCCTTGACTTCTCTCAATCAAACTGTGAGGCCGAGGAGGCCTTCTTCTTGTCCTGGGCTCCCCAGCTTCCTTGCTGGTTAATGCAACCAGGGGACACAGTTCTTGTCCAAGAGATATGACTGATCCTCCTGCTGTCAGAAGCTGTGTTTTTGTGGATCTCTCTGAATTTATGAAGGCTGAACTGTCTCACCCCTTGCCATTTTTTCTACTTTATCACTGCATTTCACCCCATATGTGGGTTCCATCTGATCCATGTCATCTCACCCTTGCTTAAAATACTTACCTCTCCAAATCGTTCTCCTAGGCTTCTGACCACCAGGAAATGCATTTTATTCTGGCTCTCTCTGCTACTTTTCAGCCCATCTGGAGACTTGCTTTCTCCATAATGCACCACTGCTCCTTATGCCACTATGTCCCATGGAGCTAAGGCCGATTTCAGCTGCTTTACACTATATTTTTGAATTTGTCCATTTTTTTGTGTCCTAGTTAAATGAAATATGGGATTTGCTTGATTTCTTCCTTCCTCTCTCCTTTCCCCCTTTATCTTTCTTTTCTTTTCCCTCCTTCCCTTCCTTTACTCTTCCTCTCCTTCCTCTTCCCTCCCTCCCTCCCTCCCTCTCCTTTCCTCCGTTTCTTAGGAAGGAATATTCAAGTTAAGGCTAGCTCCATATTCCCTAGTTTGATGTCCAGTGATTCAATATAAACAGCAAATTAAATCTGGAAGTTTTAAATGGCCTTTCACTATTCAGCACATGCAAATGTAGCTCTTACATCAACTCTAGGTATTTATTACTATTATTACTATTTTTAGTGGGGCTTCATGAGCCCACAACTAGTACAGCTTCCTGGGGCCCTGCATGCAGAAAGCCCTGCATTTAGTGTTTCATGTTCTGAAGTTGGTTCCTGCTTTGAAATTCTTAATAATTTGATATTTGAATTTTTTTTTTTTTTTTGCTAAGCCTAATAGGACAGTGCAACCTATGCAATGGGATTGGGGCCTGGGCACATGCATTGCCCTGCTTTCCACCCCCTCTCTAACCTCCCTGGGACAGGTTCTTGACCACTTCGTTCTTCCCTGAGACACACTGCTGCCTCTGGCCCAGGGTGGTGACCAGGCTGCTTAGAGAGCTGTGTTCCACCATTTCTCTCTTCCCATAGAGCATTGGGCAGGCCCCCTCAAATCTATTTCCAGTGTGAAAGTTTCAATTCTTTTGGGATCACCCATTCACCATGGGTTGAGTGGCAAGCCATAGGAAGTAGAGATTAATCAGCCCTTCCCTCCATCCTGAGGGTCCTGCATTTGCATCTTCTACCAGCCTTCCAGACTATGTAGCCAGCCCTATTATTTAACGTTTGCAGCTTAGAATGTTGAGGCTAAAATACAGCCATACCCAGTAAGTTCCTGGGCTAGGATTCTTGAGTTCTTAGCTTCTATACTCTACTTCTGTCTACTGCTACCAGACACTTTGCCCAATCATAATAGAACAATTGGAAGACAAATGCAGAAATTCCATTGAATATGTTCTCTGCATTTGATGTGCTTTAGATCTATCAATGTTTCTGGATCCACAACTGTGTATTTGGTAATGTATCATGTAACATGAAAAGTACAGAGATGAAACATACTTGCCTTTTGTTGTTGAAAAAAGAGAGGAGGTATTGTGTGTGTGGAGGGTTGAAGGAGGTAGAGATGTGGCAGAGGGTTAGAGAAGAAGAGTTGGTGATAGTAGTAGAGATGAGGTTAACTCTATTGCTGGGGAAAGTTAATATAAAATGCTAATCAAAATTCAAAAAAAAAGGTAGAATCAAATCTCCTAAGATAAGGGATGGCATCCTTTGGGTCATCTGATGTAGCTTTTTAAGGATGGCTAGGATGTGGACATGCAGGGAAGAAAGGCATAAGAACCAGCAGAGAGAAGAGTGTGCATAAAGATGCAGGAATAAAACATTCAGGGATGTGTTCCATTACAATGGCATTCTAGTAAAGTGAAGAAGATATCCTTGGCTAGAACAATTGTACTTTCATTGAAGCATCATGAGGTTTCATCAGCTGAATAAGATAGCACATTACAAACAATCCTAAGCAAAACATGAGCAGACTTCTTGGGTAATTCTCAGGAATATTGAGGTGAAAAGGACTGTCTCTGCCAGAGGTTGAATTGCCTGTAAATATTAGAGACTCATAACTGATAAGATTCAGTTATTAACATAATAGGATCTTGGTTTCACCAGCAGCATGGTGAAAGCTGAGACAGTTGATAGCATTTAAATTTAATAATCTATATCCGTTCATTTAACATACTAATTAGTATGTGCCAGATTTTTTTGAGAAATACTATAATGACCACATCTTTCCCTCAAGCCACTGGAATATAAAAGGGCAGACAAAAAAAGGTGGGTAAGCATCAAGAAGAAAAGTCAAAAGTCCCTACTAAGATGTGAATAAAAGGCTACGTAATTCCAGAGAATGGAGACATTCAAGCCTTCAAGAACAGCAAAGAAGTCTTCATCCAGTATGTGGCATTTATAATGGACTTTGAAGGGTGGAGATTTCACCATGCAACTATTGAGGGAAAGGATCCTGAAGTGGAGGAACAGCATGAACAGAAGTAGGAAAGTAAGGGGCAAAAAGTGAATACTGAGGAATTCAGTTTGATTGGGTAGGGAAGAGTTTTGCCTGGCAAGAGAAATGTCTTTTACAAAGACATGTTTTTACAAAGAATATTCGTCATAGAAATTCTTTCTAGCAATGCCAAATCTATAACCATGAACAACGGCAGAAGGGCAGAACAATGAAGAACCCCACCTAAGAAAACATGAAGTTGTTTCAGAATGGCCATGAACTTTGCAGTGGAAATAACCACTGCATTTTTTAGAAGACGCTAAGGTGACACTGCTCCAAAGGAAAATAGAAAGGCATAGATTCTGATGACTAAAATTGCATCTTGCCACTTTCCCTTTATTTCAGTGGCCATACTGCAGGCTTTAGATACAGACTTAGAGGATGTATCTAAATTCTTAGAGGTCTAAATTCTCAACTATTCATATTCTTGTCCAGAAAGAAAATTCCATTATCTGTTTCTGAGAGATAACATGTCCATATGGGTAAAGAAATAAGAAATAGCCAATTAATCCAAGCAGACTAGGTTGTAGTCATAACTTCTAACACTTGGTTAGAATTAAAAAATACGATTTTAGGCTAATGAAGGCAATAGTTTTTTTTTAATATATTATTATTTTGTAACTATATGAATTAAAACAAATATTTTCTATTTTGGTAGCCTTTTATGGTTTCAAAGTAGATTCACATCCATATGCTCAATTGCATTCTTATAGTTTCTGAGATCATCAGGGCACGGAATTTTAGTCCCCCCTTTTTTTTTCATATGAGAGACAGAAAGAGATATTAAATGGCTTTCTGAGGAATCAAAGGCTTTTGAGGAGACCAGACAGCTAGTCCTATCTTTTCTGTTGCAGATGCAGAAACAGAGATCTATGGAGATGGTTGACTCCCCCAAAGACTCCAAGCTAGTAATTGATAAAGTTGGGACTCATCAACTAGGCAGTTGGGACTGCCTTCTAGTTCTTAGACCAGGAAACTTCCCTGCAAGCCCTACTCCTTCTGAAGATTAAGTAAGAGCTTGTGTTTTGTTTTGTTTTGTTTTGTTTGGTTTGGTTTTTTTTCATCATTTCCTCCACGTGACTCAGCAAATATTCAGATTCTATTTCACAAGAATTTAGTCAATTCTATTAAACTTGTAGCCAGCGTGCGTCAGCACAGTTAGTTACATTCTGCACTCTCCTAAGTGAATAAGTTCTTCACCTGCAGAGGAGTGACATTTAAAATAAAGCCAAATAATTTTCTGTTTTTGAAAATGTCAGAGATGGTCAGGAATAACTTCCAGGCTTGGAGCTATGGTAGCAATTTTTTTCTTGAGTGACTCTGCAGTTTAAATATGTGTGAGTCAATATAATCTCTGGGCCTTTTCTGGAGAGTTGCAGTTTTGAAATTGACTTAATCCCTTGCTATCTTACAATCAGTATCATGCCCTAGATGGGCCATCCAAAGTTTAGTGTTTATGGTTTTATTTATATATATATTATATATATATATATATATATATATATATATATATATATATATATAAAATCATTGCAAGCTACAAATCAGCGGTGTACCCAGGTGCTATCTAACTGCTGGGAGAATTATTTCACAGGATGAAAGAAACAAGGAAAAAGAACACTTTGGTGCTTTACAGGCTTTAGATGGTCCAGATAATTTTGAAAATTTTCCAACAGGGAAAAATAACATTCAGTTATAGACTTAAAGGATTTATGACTAATTATTTATGATACACAAAAATGTCCTATTTCCTAATAGACATCACAAGTAGACTATAATTTGGATATAGAAAAGATATTTTCTGTATTTCTGCCTTCCAGAGAGGATGGTAAGAGCCTGATGAGCAATTGGACCCATAGTTTCTTTTTCAATCCTCATTTTGTGTGATCTTGGTTAAAAAAAAAAATCTCTATGGTGCTTCAGTTTACCATTTTTTATCATATATGTATAATTTCCATTTTCAACAAAAGGTTTTTCAGGGCCTGCAAGGTATTGTGTTATGAAAACTTTACATCTGCTCTTTGGTTAACAGACATTTGCCTTATGATTTCGGAAGACAACAAGTTTTCTCTTACACTGTTTATTAGCATGTGCACAGCTGCTCCAAAGTGCTGGTGTGGGGCACGTGGGTCCTCTGAGTGACAAGGCAGTTCCCAGGCAGGGATCAGGTAGTACAGGACTGAAGGGCAGTCAGCAGAAAATGGCTGAAAGCAACACCCTTTCCTCATACATGATGTTTGCACGTTTCCTCATGGTGCTTGCAATGTATTTCAACTGACCTGAATTACACAATTTTCTTTTGTGGAGAGTATGGGATTTTGCCTTCATTTCATGAAAGCATATTCATAAATAATTGAGAAACTTTAGTGTTTAGAAATAACAGCAGGCCTTCTTCATTGGACCTGGCATTGGGCTCTGGCCTATAGTGTGGCTTACAGAGGCAGAGGGCAGCAGTGGCAGACAAGTCAGAGTCAGACAAAGATTTGTTTCTTTGAGATTTTAGGACACCTCATGGTGACAAGTGATTGTCCTTCTTGTCTGGAAGACAGCTGGAGTGATAAAAATTTGGGGATCCCTCTCGTGATAGGCTAGTGCTCTTCAACTAGTTAGTTCATACATATCATCTACCATAAGTGAATTCCATGGGAATGTTAAAAAAAGAAATTTATTCAAGTAAATACAAGGGTTTGATCCCCCAAATATTCTCATACTTTGGCAGAGCATAAAATAAAAAAGAAGTCCCCCCACCCCCCGCACCTCCTCACTAAAGATCCACTGCAAGAGACAATGTCTTTTACCTTTCTTTAACTTACATTTTTCTGGTGGATATTTGGTATCCACTCATAACCATAAGAAATAAACGTAATAACTCTATCTCTTGATTCATCAACTTTTAACAGTGGCAGTTGATTCCAAAACCAAAAGATGCAGTTTGCTCATGCATAAACTGTTCCTATCTCTTCCTTCTTTTCTTCTATCTCCCATTTTCTTAGAATCTTACCATAATTTTTATGGTTTATACACTTGAGAACTCTATGCTTTATTTATAAATGTGAAAAATAAGCCCCCATGATGTTTACATTATTAGGATTATGTAAATATTAATCACTGCAGAACGAAGTTATGTAATTAGATATGTACAGAAAATGAAATGTAATCTTAAAATGTTAAATCTGAGTCACTTTAAAGAGAATTTTCTGCAAGTCAAAGCCAATGAGCTCTGTTTTCTTATAGTCCATTAATTGTTCAAAGTCATGCCACATTTTAGACCAGTTCATCTCTGGAGCATGAGGAAATGAGCCTTTGAGAAGTTTGCCTGAGAGAGTGAGGAGCCTTTGGAGAGAAGGTCTAAGGGAAGAGAGAATAGGTCAGGAATGTTTGAGCAATGAGGTTTTCATTGTCAAAGAGTCTTCTATAGAATTCATCTAGCTCCTAGAAAGGATATGAATAAGTAAGATCTAAGGTAATTATTTTTTTTTCAACGTTTATTTATTTTTGGGACAGAGAGAGACAGAGCATGAACGGGGGAGGGGCAGAGAGAGAGGGAGACACAGAATCGGAAACAGGCTCCAGGCTCTGAGCCATCAGCCCAGAGCCCGACGCGGGGCTCGAACTCCCGGACCGCGAGATCATGACCTGGCTGAAGTCGGACACTTAACCGACTGCGCCACCCAGGCGCCCCAGTCTAAGGTAATTATTTTTATGACAGTTTCTTTAAGGCAGTTATGGTACAGGGGATTATTCCTTTGATAATTTGATATGTGGATAACTGAATAAAATTTTAAAAAAAGTAAAAGGAATATTTATAGAACTCTGCCCCGAAGTAAAATCTCCAGGACTTTAACAATACTTAGTAATATTGGCAACAGGGTCTAATGGAGATTGTGGGATTTGGTGGAAATCACAGTCCATAAGGATAACTGGAACATGACAGAATGTACTAGAAACAGCTACTATATACAGTGTCCATGGAGGTACCAAGAAGCAGCAGATGTGGATCCAGTGAAGGTGGTGGTGCACAGAAAGAGCTATACCATCAACTGAAAGCAATTCATGCCTGGGAAAAATGGTAGCACTCATTGGAAATGAGTGTGTTCAATAGGTAACAAGAGTTCCCAGAAAAGAAAAATTAGTTTACAAGATGGAAAATAAATGGTGGGATTTATGTGGGAGATGAACAGTTTGTTCATGAGATCTCCCTGAAGACATAATTAGGAAAGGGGAGGTACGGAAAAAGGCCAGTCAAAAATTAGTTATATTCATTTGTTGCTTTTTTCATAATCTCTTGATAAATATTGTAACATCTGAATATATATTTATATGAAGATATTTCTCTGTAGAAATTGACATCATGGGAAACATTTGGTCAAAGGAACTATGTTTGAGAAGATCTTGCACAAGCTCTATAAGATGATCAGAGCCTCAATTTTCCAATCTATAAATTGAGGATAAGAAAAACTCCTTCCTCACAAGGTATTGTAAGAATAACTGGACAGATGGGCAAGTCATATGTAAACTCCATTAGGTTATAGAACTGTTAGCTTTCATTCTATAAAGTAGTCTAATTTCAGAATTTGTTTTCTCTGGATGCTTTCTTCTTCCTGAACACCATGGGATTCTTACCCTTTGTGGGTACAGCAGTGGTGACAAGTAGAATCCTCACTCCTCTCATCCATAGAATTGGTGGGTTTGGCCTGCCCTGGGACACTCAAAGAAGGATTTACTTTATGGCCCTTTGAAAGGAATGTATAACCTTCTTATCCACACTGTCTTGGGCAGAATATACTCCTGTGGTGGCAGTTCAAACCCCTCACTCTCAACCCACAAGTGAACCTAGATAACTTAGATTCATTAATAAACCTTTGGGAATTGTTGAGAAGTTTTAAGGGAAATTCATGTTTGTTACTATGAATTATCATTTGGATTTTTCCAATATCTGCTTATTGAACTTATTGGGGTGGTAATGTGAGTGGTGTAAGGGAAAGCACTAGAATAGAATTCATCAAAGGAGGCACTCTTTTTCTCTCTGTCTGCAAAATTTTGAGCAAATATATGTACTTCTGTGAACCTTGTACAATGTCTCAAATGATTTTCTGTTCCTCATAAGGACCTGTGGTATGGGGGCAGAGGTAACTAAATGGGAAGATTGCAGCGCAGTGAGTCAGGATCTAAGCTTGCTATTTACTCTGGGACTTTGGGCAAGATATTCTTTCTTTCTTTCTTTCTTTCTTTCTTTCTTTCTTAATTTTTAACATTTATTTATTTTTGAGAGAGACAGAGAGAGACAGAGTGCAAGTGGGGGAGGGGTAGAGAGAGAGGGAGACACGGAATCTGAAGCAGGCTCCAGGCTCTGAGCTGTCAACACAGAGCCAGATGTGGGGCTTGAATTCCCTAACTGTGAGGTCATGACCTGAGCTGAAGTTGGACGCTGAACCGACTGAGCCACCCAGGTGCCCCATGATTTTTGTTCTTTCTGAATATCAGGGTTTGGTTTGTTTGTTTGTCCTTTTGCTTTAACTGCTTAAGGAGTGGATATTTGCAATCATTTCTAGAATGCTTAGCGTTCTTGCATTATAACTGTAATGTGAGCATCTGTGCTAGGTAGTTGAATGGTGCCCCAGAGATATCCGTGTCTTAATCCACAGATTCTGTGACTATGTACCTTATATGGTAAAAATAACTTTACAGATGTATTAAAGACTTTGAGATGGGGATGTTGTCTGTGATTATCTGGATGAACTCAATCTAATCACATGGGTCCTTAAATTCAGAGCACCTTTCCCAGCTGAGTCAGAGTGAGAAAGCAGGATTGTGGAAGAAAGACACAGGGAAGGACATGGATCTTCTCCTAGAGCCTCCTGAAAAGAATACAACTCTGCTGACCCCTAGGTTTTAGCCCAGTGAAACCCAGGTTAGACTTCCAATCTACAGATCTGTAGAATAATACATTTATGTTTTAGGCCACCAGTTTTGTTTTGTTTTGTTTTGTTTTCTAATTGAAAAGGCAGCTATAGAAAAAGAATGCAGCATATATATATCACTCATTCTATGAGCACTTACTTAGCTCCAATATGTACTAGTTTCTGTAGAGAACACAGTGAAGGATTGGACATCCTCAAGGATCTTTAGTTAGGCTGACTTGGTGCATAGTATGCAAAACTGTGATTCAAGGGGAGAAATCAGCATATGAAAAGATAGCAAATGAAAGCTCATTAGAAATTCAGAGAAAGGGCAGGGGCTCCTGGGTGGCTCAGTCTGTTGAGCATCTGTCCAAAGGCTCAAGTCATGATCTCACAGCTCTTGAGTTGGAGCCCCATGTCGGGCTCTGTGCTGACAGCTCGGAGCCTGCTTCAGATTCTGTGCCTTCCTCTCTCTCTGCCCCAACCCACTCACATTCTGTCTCTGTCTCTCTCAAAAATAAATAAACATTAAAAAAAATTTTTAATTAAAAAAAATTCAGAGAAAGGGGATGTGATCCCCATCTGGGAGAGGGCAGGAGACGAGATGATTAGGAAAACTCACTGAAGTCATACTTTTAGAACTCAACCTTTAAGGATGTGTAGTATTTGAATATGCGAAGATGGTCCTACATTTTAAGCCATAGGAATAGCACACGCAAAGGTTCTAAGGCCCCAGATCACGGCCTTGGTATAGGAAATGGTGAATAAGTACCATTTGGCTTTGTTTGAGGGAGAGAAATTGAATGTTAAGCGGCCATTTTACATTATAATGACTATGAGGCAGAATGAGAAATGTTTCCTATTATGCAGTGTAAAAAAGCCAAATGTAAAATTATATCTGAGCTGCGACTTCAGCTTTGTAAATTATGTTGGTACATGAGCAAAGGCTGGAAAGAAATACCAACCATAACAAAATTTATTAATAGGCGATATTAGGATAGAAGCATTCCAGTTAATTCTTCTTCTTTTTTGATTATTATTATGTGAGCAATAGTTAGCAATGCATGAAAGTAATTTGTGGATGGTTTTACTTTGCAAATATGAGGGTTTGAGGTACATATACATAGCTTAAAATAGAAATAACTTGCACATTAAACTTGGTGGTCATTGTGCACAGTTTTTAATTTCTAGGAATCTGCAAACAAAGACAGTCAGCTGTCTTTTCCTTTCTCATAATTATTAGCATTTGAAAGGAGGCATAAAATATATGTGCAAGGTGTTCCTACCCACAGCAAAAGCTCATCTAATAGGTAACCATCTGATAGGAAGGACTGGTTTTTCAGCAAGACATTGTGATGACAAAGCTTGACTATCTGCAGAAAAAGTAAAATATGGGTTATTATTTAAATTAAAGAAATGAAATGCAAAGATTAAATAACATTTCATAAAAGCTAACTTGTGCTCAAGGGACTCACTTATTAGGCAGTCTTGTGATAGAAAGTAAAATATATCCATCTCTCTGAAAAGCAATTTATTGCCCACCTCACTGTCTTGCCAACCTCAGCATTCTCTCAAGGTAGCTGGAAGCAGAATTCATTGTAATAGTATTCATAGGTCTACCCACCTCTTATCTTATTGCCAGGATGAGCTAGATTGGTTTGCTGAGAAAAAGGAGATATTGTCAGTTGGCATGACTTATGAAATTGCATACTCATTTGGTGCTTTTACTAAATTAGCTTTTTCTAATCATCAAAATATATGTGTGTATTGCTATCTTCTGCAATCTATTTGACTTCACAGATGCTGAAAACATTAGGTAGAATGACTTACTTGACTAAATCACTAAATCCTGTGTCAGAATTAGAAGGGCACCAGGAATCATTTATCAAACCACCTTACTTTATTGTGTGGGAAACTGAGGACCAGGAAGGGCAATACTTCTGTGAAATTTCATAATAAAAGTTACTGGTAATGTAAGAATAGAAATAAGTCTTCCTATTCCCAATTTGGTATGATTTCTAAGTAACATACAATATTCTTGTTGGAAACACAGATTGGATTAAAGAAAAACAATTGTAAGCATGTTTTGGAGCATTTAAATGGGAAAACTAAGTTTTATTTGAGGAGAAAATGTAATCAAGTTTATCTCCCTTTTAGATGGGTGGTAATTAGTACATTGCCAGGTAATGGAAACAAGGGGCTCTGGTGGGGACTATTAGGCTGATATTTTCTGACCACGTGTGTGTCTTTATTTTTCTTATGGTATTCAGAACAAAACATGGCACATGACAGTTGGCCACTAATGTTTACTAAAATGATGGAGTCAATCAATGGCTAATAACTGAAATATCTATTTCTAAGTACACTGAGCACCGTCAAAGGCTCTGGAGGGCTATTACAGCATAGCAGGTCCTTATCCTCCCAGAAATTGACATCTAGTTGGAAGAACAGAATTCACAAAATAGCAACAAATACTGCTGAAAAGAATTCACTTAATTGCAAGCTTATTTAGCATAGTTGCTAAGAAAAGGAATCAGAGACAAGAATGATAGTAATGATCAAGATTAATGACTTCAAAGAAAATGAGAGAGCTGAACTGAGTCTTAAAGACAGGGAAGCCCAGCAGGGTTGAGTAAGAAAAGATAATGAATCTTGGCTTTTATTATACCACTTTTTTCTGGGTTTCTTTTTACAGTGTTGCCTGTTCCTTTGCCTCTTTCATGAGCATATAATTTTCTGGCCCCTTAAATGTTGGTGTTAACAGGATCTCATTTCCAGAGGTGTCGTAAATTTCTTTATTTCTTTAGTTTGAGTTAGGTAACCATCATTTACAACAGAATAAATTCTAACTCATCTATTGAATTTGGCTCCTTATATATTTTTTTAACTTTAAACATGTTTCTGGGAGATTTACACTGTTATATGATTTAACGATTACCTAAAAGGTGATCTCCAAATCAATTTTTGAGTTTGTACTTTATTCTTAGACTTTTGGCAATGTCTAGACATTTTTGGTGAGCAGGGGAGGGAGACACTATGGCATCTAGTGAGTTGAGGGCAGAGACGCTGCTAAACTTCTCTCAAGGCACAGGACACCCCCAACTCCCAACACAGAATGATCCAGTCCGAGCTGTCACTAGTACTGAGATAGGGAAATGCTGCCATAGACCTTTGACTGCTACAGCCATAATGCATCTGGGAGATCCTCAATTCACCCATCATGCTTTACAAGCTTGAAACTTGAGAGACCTGAAGTAGCTAACCTGAAGTCACACAGGAAACTTAGGCCAGAGCCACAGCAAAAGCCCAGGTCATGAGATTCCCATTTCAGTGCTGCTTTACTCACAGAAAGAAGACCCAGAACCAGGCAGCTGTGTGCTGGAGCTACCTCATCAGGGCTTGTGAGAGCCCATTGTTAATTATTCAGAAAAGCAGTCCCCTCATCAATCATAATGACTCAGTGTGCAAGCTTCAAATACTGGTACTATCAGGGAAATATAATAAAAATTTAAAATTAAATTGCTGTAAATGAATTTTCTCTTTCTATTGGTTTTGTCTATTACAGGTTAAATTCTGAGTAGACATTCTTCTGTAAAACAACTATAAATTGTGTTGAAACAGTTCCTCATTTTTGCTAGATTGTTTATTCCTTCATCAGTTGTGCCTTCTCCAGTAAACAAAACATGCCCGTACCATTAACTTTTATATCATTAATCTGTCTCTAAAAATGGCTAATTTTTTCTCTATTTGTTCTCTGTAGAATTTTGGCAATGCAACATGAGTTTGATGATGTCACATCTGAGAGATTTCATGAAATGGCAATCAGTGTAGGAAGTGAAGAATGCATTTTTTATGCTGTTTTATCTAAATAGACATATGCTTCTATTCTTTTATGCCATAAATAATTTACTGGCATCTGTGACAAACAGATATTAACCTATAGCCTGTTTTTGTGAAGTGTCACCAAGCTAAAGGAATGAGCCAACTCTAGATTGCCTTTCTCTGGTCAAATGTAAATTTCCTGTTTAAAAGGCAAATTTTCCATTATCAAAAGATGAATGAAATGTTACTGGATTTCATCTGGTTCCTTTTTTTTTTTAAGTAGGAAATAGGGGGGACGCCTAGGTGGCTGAGTTGGTCAGGTCTCCAACTTTGGCTCAGGTCATGATCTCAACAGTTTGTGAGTTTGAGCCCTGCATCAACTCTGTGCTGACAGCTCAGAACCTGCAGCCTGCTTCAGATTCTGTGTCTCCCTCTCTCTCTGCCCCTCCCCTGCTTGTGCTTGCTTGCTTGCTCTCTCTCTCTCTCTCAAAAAAAAAAATGAATAAGTAAACATTTTTTAAAAATTTTTTTAAAAAGTAGGAAATAAGGGCACTTGGGTGGCTCAGTCAGTTAAGCGTCCCACTTCAGCTCAGGTCATGATCTCATGGTTCATGAGTTTGAGCCGTGCATCTGGCTGTCTGCTGTCAGCTCAGAGTCCGCCTCAAATCCTCTTTTCTCTCTCTCTCTCTCTGCCCCTCCCACTCACTCTCTACCCCCCCCCCAAAATAAATAAACATTTTTTAAAAAGTAGTAAATAATGTATAAAGTAAGAATATGCAATAGGCCATTTTCCTTGATTATGAATTTGACACTCACAAAAGTTAAAGTAAATTAATGTAACTAAAGCTTTCTGCTTCTTGTTAATTTCCTTTGCCATTAGCCCTTGATAAAACCATACTACGGCATCATAGAAGGCCAGAGATGAGTGACTCTTTAGGTGTTAAAATCTAATCTCTTGATTAACTATATGGAAAAACTGAGACTCAAAGATAGCAGATGACTTGACAAAAATAGTACAGGAAGGGTCATGCTGCTCTTCCCACTCTATACCAGAACATCTTGGCACTCATGGTATCTGCCTTTTCTATTACAAGGACATAAAATTAAAAAGTATTCTCATCTACCTTGCGTATCCCATACACCTTACTTCTTCTTTTTATGTATTTACATTGAAGACCCACAGATCTCTATATTTTATTTTATTTTCATTCCAGAATTTGATCACACTCCTCTCTGTTTAGATTTAAGTGACTTAGATATAAGTGACTGATAACTATAAGCTTCTTTATAGGAAGCATTTGTATTTTCAGAGATATTTGAGAGACCCTCAGATTTTGTCTAATAAATTTTTTATTTTAGAAAAGTTTTAGATGTACAGAAACATTGTGAAGATAATGGAGAGTTCTCATACATTCCACACCCAATTTCCTTTATCATTAACATCTTCCATTGGTGTAGTGCAGTTATCACAGTTAATGAATCAATACTGATAGGTTATTGTCAATTGAAGTCTATACTTTATTCAGATTTGCTTAGTTTTTACCCATTGCTCATTTTCTGTTCCAGAATTCTCATCCAGGATAATATGCTGCATTTATTTGTCATGTCTTCTTAGGTTCCCTTTGACTAAGATAGTTTCTCAAACTTTGTTTTTGAGGACTCTAACAGTTTTTTTTTTTTAATTTTTTTTCAACATTTATTTATTTTTGGGACAGAGAGAGACAGAGCATGAACGGGGGTGGGGCAGAGAGAGAGGGAGACACAGAATCAGAAACAGGCTCCAGGCTCTGAGCCATCAGCCCAGAGCCTGACGCGGGGCTCGAACTCACAGACCGCGAGATCGTGACCTGGCTGAAGTCGGACGCTTAACCGACTGCGCCACCCAGGCGCCCCGAGGACTCTAACAGTTTTGAAGATCAGTAGTCAGGTCTTTTTAAAACATTTCTCAATTGGTGTTTGTCATGATGTTTTTCTCATGATTAGACTGAAGTGATGGGTTTTGGGAGAAAGATTGCAAAGGTAAAGTGCTATCCTCATTACATCACAGCAAGGATATCTATCTATATATATCTATATCTATCTATCTATCTATCTATCTTTAATCTGACATCACCATTGACGTTAAACTTGATCATGTAGCTAAAGGAGTGTTTACCAGGTTTCTCCGCTGTGTCATTCCTCTTTGTTTCCATGCAGTCCTGTTTGCAAGTAAGTCACTATGTGCAGTCCATGTTGAAGTAAGTAGGTGTATGCTTCATTTCCCTTCATTACTCCTGTTGAAGTAAGTAGGTGTAGAGTCTCAGCAGAAATTATTCGGAATTCTTCTGCACAGCAGATTTGCTATTCATTCATTCATTCATTCATTCATTCATTTATTCATTATATCATTTATTTCTATTAGTATGGACTCATGGGGGATAATTGAACTATACGTATTTTATTGTTCAAACTGTTCCAGCATTGGCCACTGGGGAATTCTTTCAGTTGGCTTCTGTGTCCATTTATTTTCTGGCAAAACCAGATGCTCCAAGTTCATCTTAATGTATTTCCCTCCCTAGTCCTAGAATGAAGGATTTCATAAAGGAGCCCTGGTATCTTTTATTGGAAAATGGCACTTAAAAATGGCATTTAAAAACACTTAAATTTTGCCATTTAAGTGGTATTTAAAACCATTTAAATTCTTTAAAACTTGATATTGAAAACTGGGATCTGTGTACTAATTGTGCTTATTGCTACTGGCATATCATTGGTTCTAGGCTCTCTCACCTGACAGAGCCAGAAAATATGTATGTATATGCTAACCTGTGTACAGGTACTTATTTATAACTATTACTTTATGTAATCATCTGTGTCTGTATAAAGCTAAATGTGAGTTCATAGCATTGTCTCCAACTCTATTGTCATCAGGTGGATCATTCTACCTCCTAATCCTGGTTATCTGTAACTTCCCACTATAAGAGTCAGACACTTGGCTCCCACCATCCATCACATATTTATTTAACTGTTAAATTGCAGTATATATGCATAGTGGTTTCTGAACTATTAACTCATCCATGTGAGAAATGACTTTTGAAATAGAGTACAGTGCTTATGTACAGTTCCTTTTGACTTACTCTTACGGAGCACGCTCATTTTCAAAGTTATTCAGGTCAGCACCTTTCCCCCAGTCCCTTCAGTGAAGTTATTTCATAAATTTGTAGTACAGTTAGATTTCAGTCAGTCTGTACTCTGTCTTGGGATTCTTCAACCTCATAAATGCTTTTCCTTAAATGTCATACATTGCTTCACACTTTATACTGTAAATTTCTGTGGGTTTTGACAAATGCATAATGCCATGTAACCACCATTACAGTACCATACAGAATATTTTTATCACCTTAAAAAATCATTTTTGCTCCACCCACTCGATCTTCTTCTAAGAAGACTTCTAAGTCTTCTTCTAAACCCCTGTCAACCACCAATCTTTTTACAAAAGTCTCCATAGTTTTGCTTTTTCCAGAATGTCATAGAATTAGAATCATACAGAATGTAGTCTTTTCAGACTGACTTCTTCCATTTAGAAATAGGGATTTAAAATTCATCCATGTTTTTGCCTGGCTTGATAGGTAATTTCTATTTTATCACCGAATAGTATTCCATTGTATGGACATACCACAGTTTGTTTATTATTCACCTTTTGAAGGATATCTTGGTTGCTTCCAGTTCTTGGAAGTTATGAATAAAGCTTCTGTAAACATTTGTATGCAGATCTTTGTGTGTGCATAGGTTTTTAAATCTGTTGGGTAGGTGCTTAAGTGTGAAATTGATGAATAATATGTTAAAACTATATTTAGCTTTGTAAGAAACTGTCAAACTGTCTTACAAAGTGGCTGTACCATTGTTTACGGTGGTTCCTCTCCCTTTCTTCTGGCAGAACCTGATATTTTCTGGGATCCTCACAGTGAGAACTTTCTGGGGCTTCTGGAGGAAAAGCCTAAGAAAATGTGGAGCCTTTCATAAGACTGCATTCCTCAGATATTGTCGCTTTTATGCTAGTCCCCAGTCAGCTTTCAGAAGCTCATCAAAATGATCATTACATGTTCCTCCCAGCTTAGGGTCCAGAGGCTTGGGTTCAAAGTAAGCAGATCTTGGTTGCTGTACCTTATGGATTTGTTTGTCACTCCAGATTTTAGGGGTAGCACTTTGCCCTGCAGCCTCAGTTATCTGATAAATTCAAGAAAAGTCATTGATTTTCAGTTAGTCCATCTTTTTCTTGTTGACAACTTGTAAAGGCTTTACATGTCAAAGCTGATCCCAGAAGTTCTCCAATGATGATATATATATAGTCTTTGAACTTTTGGGCATAGGCTAATGGGGTTGCTCTTTGAGAGTGAACATGGGCTTCAGATTATGCCAGTGATTCTGGTTACTGATACATTCATGTTTAAATTGTTATCAGAGGGAAAACAAGTTAAAAAGAAAGTTGTAATACACTATCTTTAAGGGCACTACTGGCTTACATATTAAATCTTCACATTCAAAATTCTCTTAGGATTTAAAGTCACATGACAATGCATTATTTCTCTCTAGTGTCTGGTTCTGCCTAGACCTTTCAGATATAGACAGGCCATATCCAGGTCCCTCACCATGAGGCTTTCTGCTGGCCTGGAACAACGTCCAGTCCACATGTTGCAAATGACAACTTTCTATTGTTTAGGAGTCATAATATGGTGTTACATCCCATCCGAACTGGAGGAAGCCTGAACAGTCATCCAGTCCATATTGCTTTAGGAGACTTAAGGAGTTTTTCCACCATTTGGAAAACAGTCAGCTGCTTTTCCAATCTGTGCCTCTTATAAATGTTTTATGGCTTTACTAATACCAACCATTGCAGACTATTATTTCTGGAGTTGTCGCCATGTATAAAGTGGCATTATATGCCTTACACGCATTATCTTATTTATTCTGCAAATCAACCCTCTAAGTTAGAGAAATATTTATTTTATTCATGTGCTGATTGTTGTTTTGAGACAATAACCGGCTCACCTTCCTACTGATTCTTCGTGGGTGACCTGGGATTTAAACTCAGATCTGTGTCACTACCAGGTTTGGCTTCTTTCTCCTTATGAAGTTATGTGTGTTTGAGTTTCTTGTTGGCTTAAATCTGTGCGTTTAATTGTCTGCTACCTTCCATCAGGGAATATCTTTTCATGGGATTTGCATTCACATTTCATAACTCAGAGGGTTTGTTGGGTGGAAATGTCATCCTTTGTAACTAAATAAATAGAATGTTCCTCTGGAAGGTATTACATGATGATACTGAACTAAAATGTCAAGGGACATAAGTGGTGGTCTAGGTCTTCTACATAGCTCTGTGACCTTGAGCAAGTCACTTTTTTGTGTTATTTACCACTTGCCAGATACTGTTCTAAGCACTTTATATATATTAGCTCATTTCCCTCTGTCTCAACAACCTTGTAAGACATATGTTGTTCATAATGCAATTTTACAGTTGAGAAAATTGAGGTACAGAGAAGTTAAGTAACCTGCCCAAGGCACATAACTTGTTGGTGGCATTGCCAGGATGTGAGCAGAGCTAGGATAGCTCCAGGGTCCAAGTTTCTAACCACTATGCAATGCTGTCTTATTTATGTACCAATTAGTTATTCCCATAAACCTTTATTAAAAACCTACTGCACTGATATGTTAGGTGTGGGAACATAGTAAAAAATAAGTCTGGCTCTGCATCAATGGAGCTAAAGTTCTTCTAGACCCTTGCTACTAGTAATGCTTACACCGCCAGCAGCCGGGCAGCACCTGGGGACTTTTTAGAAATACACGTTTTCAGGCCCCGCCTCAGACCTACTCAATCTACTGCACATTAAAATTGGAGAAGCCCTGATTTAGGACCCTTGGACACTAGAGTGTAGATTGTGGCCCTTTATTCTTCGTCTGGGCTTTGGTTTCTTCAGGTGTAAAAGGAAGAAGATGTCCTTGGCCTCTCATATTCCTACACAGTACACTCTAGGTCACAGTACAGACTACTGCAGACCGGCAGTGACCTGGGAGAGGGCTGCCAGGGAAGCGCTGCCCCGTGTGTGTGTGGGCTCCTGCCAGAGTGATAGAGTGAGTGCCTTCTGCAATAGAGATCAAACATTGATCCTGGGTTTCCATCTTTCTCCTTGTTTCTGTAGGCGGTCGAGGAGATTAGATTGTGGCCCAGCGAGCTAGATATCGCCTCCAGACAATTTATATGGCTTTTATATTTATTTAGAGAACAGGAAGCCTCGTCCAGCTCCTGCTGTACGATGCAGTGACATGAGAATTTAAAAGGGCTGTTTCATTAATTTTGGAGGGAATTTATTGCTGACAAAAGGCTGCGTTATTGATGGTGGGAGGACAGCGCCGCCTGGTCTCTAGGGAGCTGCAGGAGAGCCGCCCCCACTCCCTCCCACAGCGGGCGAGGGAAGCCCTGCCCCGGGAGGAGGGAGTCCTGCTGGCGCCTGGCCCGCCCAGGCGCAGGGCTGCGAGGGCACAGCCTCCTTTGGGCTGCACCGCCGCAGTCGCTGAACGGCAAGGACAATTAGAGGTCGCCCAGCTCCACCCCCGCACTGCACAGAAGGGGTCCGACACCCAAAGAGGGCAAGCGATTTACCCCCATATCAAGTCAGAACTCAGGTAGAAATCAGGTACAGCTGCGCAGTTTCATCTCTTTGCATTATTTTGTGGAATTAAAACTGCCTCCTATGTGACAGTGACAGGATGTGCGTGGGCAGCTTCCTATGTGTTCTTTGCACAGCTCTGAACTTTGTTTCCCAAAGAATGACAATAACATTATATTTTTACAGACTTCAAATCTTGTAAAAAATATGGATTTATCTCTCACACATGTATTTGAAATTTGAGGAATGGAAGGGGCCTCTTGGGCATTTTAACTGCTTTTTTGGCACTTGTGATGGGCCAGGCTCTGGGAGTGATACTTTGCACATTATCAGCTTTGAGATGGACACCAGTTTGGTGAGGTGCACGGTCCAGTCCTCTTTTATGGAGGCTCAATACAATTACAGGGCTTGTTCAAGGTCTCAGAGATTGTAAGCAGCAGAAGGAGGATTCTTCATCCAGCTGTATCTTTTTAACTGTCTCATGAACCTCTGGCAGTTCAGCTGCAGGACTGCAGAACAAGGTTTTGTAAAAGGTTTCCATGCTGAGTTCTTGAAGGCAGGAGGATGGGTCTCTGTTGGGAATTGAGCAGGAGTGGTCATAACACTGGTGTGTGTGAACTAGATCAGCTCTGGAAACATACAAACAACCCTCAGATATGGCAACACGGGCTGAGAATAAGGAGTGTGGGAGAGGAGAGGGACCCGCTTGGCTGAGTGAGTAATGGCAGAAGCCACCGCCTCATTCCAACCTTCCTTTGCCAGGACAGAACCTGTCAATGCAGACTCATGATGGTCTGGGAGTAGAATTATGGTCTAATCTTTCCTTGTGTACAAATCTCTTTCTAGCTTTAAGATTTAGAAAGCAAGTGAGTTTCCTACTCTGGGACTTTAAGATCCAAGAGACTGCACCTGTAAGGAATCTTAGACTTCCCTAGACTCCCAGATTCTAACCTCTGATTTGGAAGATGGGGACTGGACCCAGGGAAGGAAGGGAACATTGCAAAAACTGGTGGCAGAATCAAGGCCTAGATTCATGTTGCCCCATACACACTGTAAAGTTCTGGGTGCCATATCGTGTGGCTTCCTTTTCGTATTTTAAAATCCTTTTAAAAAATTTTTTAATGTTTATTTATTCTCAAGAGAGAAAGAAAGAGCATGAGCAGGGGAAGGGCAGAGAGAGAGGGAGACACAGAATCTGATGCAGACTCCCGGCTCTGAGGTGTCAACGCAGAGCCCGATGTGGGGCTCGAACTCACAAGCCGTGAGATCATGACCTGAGCCAAAGTCGGACGCTCAACCGACTGAGCCACCCAGGCGCCCCTCCTTTTCATATTTTATATGTGTGTATGTGTATTGTGTATTTACACACATGTATAACATATACATACATCATACATCTATATGTATGTGTATTTACACACACACACATATTTCTCCCAGCACATTTATTTCACAAACTATGGGGACTATACACCTACCTTGAACTTGGTGAAAACAAAATTACTGCACATACTCTGTAAATGCTCAGCTGTAGGAACCTTAATTAGAAAAGTTATAATGGTTGTGGTAAATAGAGCTGTGCTTAGAGTACAGCTGTGCCTGTTCTTTCCTGTTAAGGATTTTACCCAGGAGATTATGAAGTTGGAGATAATTAGATTTTGGAGGTTGAAGGTCAGAGAACAGGAGAGGAGAGCTATCAACCCTCAGAAATCCTCAGTGTTTTAGGAAAAGAAGTCTGGTTGGAATTGAACATTAGTTGCAAACAACAACTTAATTGCCGTAAGGTTGTTTCCAGAAAACACCAGGATGATCTGCTCTAGTAGTGGGGGGCAGGGGTGGGGGGAGGATTTCACTGGGAGTCAGAAGTCTTGGGTCTTATTTCTATAAGTGATTTGCTTAAGGCACGTGCCTTAGAGGGGCCTCTGCACACCTACCTGTAAATTGAGGAAGTCGGCATGGATAATTATAAGGGCTGATGTCAGGAACTAACTACTTCTATAGTAGTTTCAAGGTAAATTTTTTTACAATGTGTTTATTTTTTTAGTAGATATTTGTTGACTGTCTATCATGTGGGAGATATTATGCTAGGTCATGGGAACACTGTGGAGAATAGGACATAAAATTCGATTAGGAATCTTGTCAGGATGTTCTTAATTGTGATGCTTTTAAGTGTTCCCTTTGTTCTAGACATTAACAGACTGTCCTCTCATCCAAAGTCAGACACTGGGTAATATATGTATATTGTACTGAGGAATTTAGAAGACTGAGCAACATACAAATAGAGGAACAGTAGATCCAGGGCCAAAGTATTATAGGGAAAATATGATAGAAGAGGAAAATTAACTGATCAAATGGAGGTGGGGTGTAAGCACAGATCAGAGGTCCCACAGGAGGCCAACAGATTCAGATGATAAAATGAGATGGTATAGTCAGGCCAGTGTTGTCAGAGTGTGGCCATAGATCAGCCACTTTAGAATTGTGGCCTGGTTGAAATGCGTATTGCAGGATTCTAGCTTCAGTTCTCTGGAATCAGGGCCTGGGGATAGAGTAGATGTCTGGTTGGTAACAAATAGCAAGTACTCTAGATGTTTCTCACGCACATTAAAGTCGGAAAGCTGCTGGACTGAGTAAAGGTACATATTGCAAGTAATTAGAACAAGAAATGATATTTGGCAGAATATAATGAGTAAAGCATTGATGAATCTTTTTCCTAAAATTCAGAAAACCAACTTCAAGATAAGTAACATAGCATCCATAAATTTTCCACTTTTAATTTGTAGGACAAGTATTGATTGTGATACTAGATAATATGCACACAATTTATGTTGTTCTGATTTATGCCCTGCTATGGGAAACTATTAGAAATGAATTCTCTGGCCTCCCCCTTTTCCATTCATTTTTAAAAATTGTGTGTCCTCGTATCTGTGGAGACACAAGAGAAGAGCTTAAAAGAAGAGAATACTTAGAGATAGATAAAGAAGATGATAAATATTTTGCCTGAATATGAAATCATATTTAGGTATAATCCATAGATTTTTGTTTCAGGTGGCTCTGATGATTAATATCAAAATGATTTAGTTGTGCCAAGAGAAAAATATTGAAAATGAAAAGAAAAATTCTCCAAATTGAGTTGCCTAGAAACATACATATATATTGTGAAGGAGCAAACAACTATGAAGAAATTAATTTTTAAAACAATCTCCTTTAATGAGCTTGGAAAGGCTTGTTCTTTGCTTATTACTTTGGCAAGCCAGTTCCTTATTCTTTCACAAGATGGTGCTGTAAAATGTGACTTCCCTTTACTGCCTGAAATACAAGGTGCCTTTGGTAAATTTTGGAATAATTGCAATTTAGCTGCCAAACCCTCTGGTTGCTTGCCCGTTAACAGTAAAGTGTCGGTGACTTTCTGATCACTTGTTATTGGCCATGACAGAATGCACAGGAAATGAGAAAAATATGACATCTATTTTACTCTTAAGACAGGGAGCAAAATCCTTACTGTGGCTGTCTGTGTGTACTGAAGTGACAAATCACTCCTGCAAACACAACAGTGTGGCGAAAACACGAGGACACAAAATCCATCAGGACTAAAGCCAGTTTCTTTTTTCTTCCTCTTTCTTCCCCTTTCTATAATTAGGCATTCTATAATTATATATATATATATATATATATATATATATATATATATATGTATATATGTATATATATGTATGTATATGAAATCTATCAGAGCTGAAGGCTAATATCATGTTAGATTTGTAAAAGTCTAGCTTGACGTGGTGCTTTGGGAATTTGTGTTTGGAGTTGCAACTAAAGAGTTGTGAATAACATATCATTATGTACGTCTTTGTTCATGAATATGCATGTATATTTCTAATTGTTTTATCACCTCCGATACATTTTAAGTAATCCTCTTGGAAAATGTGTTTGTTCTCTTTATTTGAATTGTCTGTGGGGAAAACATTTGCTATTGTTTGCAGTTTAAGATATGATCAAATACAGAGAAATCAGAATGGATGAGATTCATTGTCATTTTTGATTCTATTTCTCTTTCTTTTTATCTAGTCTTGGGAAATCTCATTAGCATGGAGAATCTTTTCTTTTTGTGATGGTGGTAAGAAATGCAGAGCTAACCATTTTTATCCTGTTTTTGTGTTAAGCTTCACATAATCCTCAGACATCTATACCCATGTGATTTTGTGTTCAGTGGTTCAGAACTTGACTTGACAAACTGAAGTATAAATAAAAACCAATAGAAGAATGTTTAGAACCATAGAAGGGGACATAGAAATAATCTAGTTGATTGCCCTTTGAGTTACAATGAAAAAAATATGTGTTTGTCTTTTGCCCTGGTACAGAGCTCCTAAAACACTTGGAATTTCCTGAGTGATAAGAGTGTTTTGTTATGCATAAGGAACGCCTATTGACCATATCTGAGTTTATGCTAAGAGGTGACCCTTGGGAGGCACCCAGTGAGCTTCAGGATGGAATTGGTTGCCAGAAGAAAAGCCAGTCACTGGAATAGAGGTTTAGAACTTTCAGGTCCACCTCCAACCTCCCAGGAGGGGAGACGGGTTGCAGATGAATTTTAATCAATCAGGGCTATGTAATGAAACTTGGATAAAAACTCTGAAAAAACAAGCCTAAGGGAACTTTCGGGTGAACACATTGATATGCTGGAAGGGAGGTGTGTTGGACAGGACATGAAAGCTCTGCGTACCCCCACTTTCCTCATACCCTCCCCTTTGCAGCTTTTCCACTTGGCTGCTTCTGAATTGTAGCCTGGAATTGTAAGTATAGTTGACCCTTCAACAATTGCAGGGGTTAGGGGGACCAACTCCTTGCGCAGTCAGAAATCTGCATATAACTTTTGATTCCCCCCAAACTAAACTGTGAATAGCCTACTGTTGACAGGACGTCTTGCCAATAACATAGTTGATTAACATATATTTTGTATGTTATATATATTATATACTGTATTCTTACAATAATGTAAGCTAAAGAAAAGAGTATGTTAAGAAAATCATAAGGAAGAGAAAAAGCATTCATATTTATTGTACTAGACTGTAAAAAATCCACATTCAAATCCATGCAGTTTGAACCCATATTTTTCAAGGATAAAACATATAGTGCTTTTCTGAGTTTTGTTGAGTCATTTAGGAAATTTTTGACCCTGATGATTGAATTGTGGGACACCCCATGCAATTATAGTTGTCTAGGGTGAAGTGCAGGTAGGCTAGGGACCCTATTTGTGACTAGCATCTAAAGTGGAGACAGTCTTATAGGACAGAGTCCTTCAGCTGTGGGGTCAGTGCTAATTCCAGGTAGTCAGTACTAGCATTGAATTGAATTGTGGGACATGTAGTTGCTATTGGAGAACTGTTTGTCTTTGAAAAACTAAAGACCCTTTCTCTAGTCTCATCAATAATGATGGAATGTTTAAAACCAAGACGTGGTGAGTGGTACATAAAATCATGTTGCAAAGTACACTAGAAGGTGGCAAAATCAAAAGGAGACTCAAGGCCTGATCTTGTCTGTACACCACACTGCCTTTGTACTGCACACTTATTTTTGTATCTACTTTGGTTCATTAGTGGAGCCCAGGCTTCTGTAGGAGGTTAAGAGTTAGGATGATTGGGAAATTCTTAAGATGAAGGAATTACTTGTACTTTTAAAACCACCTAGCATAGCGGAGGGTTGAGAGAATCAAATGATTATTCAGAATCCCCAAATTCTCCTAGGATTTCCATAGAGACTTCTAGTGAGTTCTAATATGGGGGAAAAAATGTTCCTTTATAAAAAAAGCAGGTGTTTAAGAGAAGAGAGGAACTGACAATAATGCCTAACATTTCAAAGGAAATGTAATTTTACGAAGCTCTACCTTCTCCATTATGTACTTTGTTATTAAGAATGCCATGAGATTCGGAGCACCTGGGTGGCCCAGTCGGTTGAGCATCCGACTTTGGCTCAGGTCATGATCTCATGGTCCATGAGTTCAAGCCCCTCGTCGGGCTCTGTGCTGACAGCTCAGAGAGCCTGGAACCTGCTTCAGATTCTGTGTTTCCTTCTCTCTCTTCCCCCCCCCCCCCCACTCATGATCTCTCTCTCTCTCTCTCTCTCTCTCTCTCTCTCTCTCTCTCTCTCTGTCAGAAATAAATAAACATTAAAAAGAATGCCATGAGATTAAATAGAGACATACACTTTGACAGGTGAGGAAATTGAGGCTTGGGGGACATTTGGTGAAATAATCTACCCAAGGTAAAGAGCTTTGGGGAGTGGGTCATAGGATTGTAATTCATACCATCAACATTTACTAAGTCAGCTCTGCATTGTATGGTGGGGGCTAGGAAGATGAGTAAGATGTAGTCTCATTCTTCAAATGGTTTGTTGTCTACTGTAGGTAACAGACACATATAAAAGTAGAATGCCATACAGTGTGATAATTCTATAGTAGAGGTTCACTCAGAGCCCCGCAGGAGCATAGTGAAAGTAGGACTGCTTCAGTTCTGATCCAAGCACCCAGCAGCTTGAACCGGAACTGTTAGCCTAACTTTTGTCTTTTTCCTTCTTTGTTCTGGCTCTGCCACTGTCCATTCTCCAAAAAAAATTGGAGTCATCCTTTAAAATGCAAATTAGATTGTGTCAGTCCTCCATTTAAAATCCTTAAAAGACTTGCTTAGAAGTCTGAACTTAGAATAAAATTTGATCCCCTTTCCAGGACCTACAATATCCTGTAATATCTGACCTCTGCTTCTTAGTCCAGCTTTCCATATTAGCACCTTCTACTCTGTTCACTATGATCCAGCCACATTGGCTTTCTTTACACTTGTCAAATGTAACAAACTTATTCCAACTAATTTCCATCTTATAGCCTCTGTGCCAGAAATATTCTAGGCCATTTGCTTGGAATGCTCTGGGTTCATATTTTTGCCCACTTGTGTTCTCTCTTTCTCTCTCCTTTCTCTCTCTCTCTCTCTGTCTCTGAATTTATTTTTGTCATTCAGGTCACAACTCAAATATCTTTTTTCAGAGAACTCTTCCCCAATGACCTAAATTACAGTACCCTCCAAATATGACAGTCTTCTATCACATCACTTTATCTTCTTTAGGCCACTTAACATTCTCTAAAATTATCTGGATTATTTATGTTTATTCATTTCTTTCCTCCACTCCCACCTGTCCACTTTACCAATTGGTCCTTGCTCCCTCTACTAAAATAAAAGCTCCACAAGATTTGAGGACAATGCATCTTATATTGACAGTTGTATCTCCAGTGTTTAAAATATTGCCTAACACATAGTAAGCACTTGGCGTTTACTTTATAATTTTCCTAGGAGGGTTGGGTGAAAGTTTTAATTAGGAGGTGACACTTTGAAGAGTAAAGCTTCAGCTGAAGCGGCTTCCAAGAAGAGAAAGGTTCTACTTGTATATTGAATTTAGAATTACATATTCTTAGGAAATTATTCGTCCAATCCCCAAATTTGGGACAGAAATCCCCTTTTCTAGTGAATATGCTACGTAAGCATGAAGTAAATTTTCCACTTCAGTTTCTCATTATTTTACTTTCTTCTGCTTGAGATGTGAACTATATGGGCTATTCAAATAAGACATCTGCTAAATCCTTGAAGGAGTTGTTGCTGATTTCACAAATAAGTGTTCTGTGGAGGAGTGGGATGTCTTCCACGGGGATGTGCTCTCCCATCCTCCTGATTCTCCTTCCTTTCATCTCTGTCTTTTTACCCCCTATCTGTGCTTAGGCTGTCCAGCGACATCTAGAGGCTATCAATGCTGGCAGCTTTCGAAGACTATGCCTTTACTGCTGTTATTGAAGGAGCCCACACATTGCAATTGTACCTGCCAGGTCACCTAAGTTAAAGCTAAACAGAGGGTAGAGGCTATTATTCAGGCAATTCAAATGAAATAAAGTGTTTTATTGCCAGGCAGTTTTGTTTTTTTCGCTGCTTTGTTCTGGCTATGGGGACAGTTTGAACTGAGTTTCTGAGAGAGCCCAAGGTACCATTGTGGAAGTACCAGCTGTTCTTCCATTTTCTCTCTTATGCCATCTGTGACTTGGTAAAAAAGAAAAAAAAACACATCCCTAGGTATATGATGGGGTGGGAGTGAGGGTGATGTGAAAGTACTTAATGCACCAAGCTGGCCCATATTTCTGACCTTGCATTAATGAAGTCAGGCAGTTTTATTACTATAGAAAATTCTATAGCTTTTGCTCCTAAGCATATTGGTATGAAAACACTGGGGCATATTTTCAAGGTTTTACAGAGGGTACTTTATGTTACTTTACTTCAAGCAATGCTTATTGGGTACTTGTTGTTATTAAAACCCCATGCTATGAGGGATGTGGAAATGAGTAATTAAATCTTGGAGGGATATGCAGGACAAGTATGTGTGTGAGTGTGTGTGTGTGTGTGTGTGTGTGTGTGTGTGACAGAGAGAGAGAGATACATAATATAATAATGTTTTAACTAACTGTAAGAAACTAATCTGTAAGAAATTTAAAGGAGGTAAAGAGCTCAATAAGGTAGTGGCTGCAGAATAAGAAATCAGCAGCTTCAGGACTGCAGATTCGTTTGAGGTGGGTCCTGTGTGATCAACTGAAGTTAAGTAACATCACCCTGGGTTGGGAATATCATTTTAGCCTTAAGGTAATGTCCTGAATGTGAGAAAATTTGGTGCGTGTTCAGAAAATTGTCTGTGGTATCAGTTCAGAGTTGTGTGAAATGAGAATGGAAAAATAGTAATGAGATATTGTGGATTTCTTTAAAAGACAAGGAAATGACTGTCTTGGAGATAATGGGGAGTCCAAGAGCTTTTGAGTAGGCAGTTAACATATTTGGAGGGAATTCTGAATAGATTAATTTAGTAAACTCTGCACGCTGCCCTAGAAATGGAGAAGCCAGAACAAGACAGTGAAGCCACAGAGGGTGTTTTACTTAGGTAATACTGTGGCACTGGACTGGGCATGTGAAAGAGAGTGGATCAGGTGGGCCTGTCCTCACTGGGATGCCATATATCCAGGTCACCTATTTTCTGATATTTAGAGAGGGAGGGGAAGGATGGTAATATCATCCACATAAAGAGAGAGATCATGAGAAGGGTAAAATAGTAGGTCCACAAAAGACAAATACCCCTAGTAACTTGCTGGTGTCCCATCTTGTTCTGAGACCTTTTCTACTGAGGTAGTGATTTAAAATAGGCTGTGACCAGTTTTTATACCATGACCTCATGTGCCAGATTGCATAGGTAGTTCACACTATAACCCAAATGGTAAAGACAGAAAATTCATTGGCTTGAGGTGGAATTCATTGTCTGTTCTACCCTTCAGGCATGTCTTAGTACTAATGAAACTGGGTATAATGAAAAGTGCATAAGCTTTAAAGTCACGGACCTGCATTTGAATACTGGATCTGCTCCTCAGTTGTGGCGTGACCATGAGAAAACTAAAGAAAATATATGAGCCGGCTCTTAAGTGGAGTTTACTACATATGGTGTTTTTCTCCATTTATTTCACAATATGTTGACAATCCTCAGTTGTAGGTGCAATAGACTTATAGTAGAATGTTTTATTTTTGGTTTTGTTTTTAGTCAGGTTTTTATTGCACGTGGGTTTTCCCCCCCTGCATTTTGTTTCAAAAGGATATATTTTTGAAATGCCAAGATGGCCTTGCCATAAGATTGTCTTCCCTAGAGCAGCCTTATAGCTGAGATAACCAGTTCCATCAAAAGTCAGTCATGTCAGAAAACATTGTCTAATCCATGTACTTATAGAAATCAAAGTTAATGAAAATCAGACTGATGGCTTGGTAGGACATTTACTAAAATGCTGAAATACTCCACCATAGCTCCTGTTGTTGGAATTTGAGGAGAACATGTGGGCTAGAGGGACTGGAATGTGGTACAGAGTTATCACTGAATTATAGCCTGCTCCTATTATATATGGACACTAGAGTCATAATTTAAGGAAGAAAGTGGTATACAAAGACAGCTGGGTGCGATAGTTATTTGTTCATATGAATATCATTCAAGTACTTGGGATTGACTTAATAGACGAATAGTTTTGTGAGGGACCCAAGAGCTGCGTTAAGTACGTAAAGCTTTATCGTTTAAGTGACACAATTTAAGACTAAGAGTAAGAGTTACATCTAACAAATTATGGCTTGATTGAGTAGAGACACCTAAAGCTTCCCAGATTTGGAATGTCCAGACTTGGAGTGTCCAAAAAGATATTGACTCATGTTTAGTCCAGGTGACTAAGAATAACCATTTACTGGTTTTGTTGTAAAAGAAAGTGTGTATTTAGTAAAAGAGGGACTAATAGCCTTCTAAGGAATTTTTTATGAATTGCTTGAGGAGATTGAGTTACAGTTAAGACTTTAATGATAGGAAAGGACCAGTTCCCGAATCATCTTAATCTGTTTGTGCTTAAATTTATTTTTAAACTTCAATTAAAAAAATTGTTTAGGTGTTATGGGTTAACAATGTTCAGGAAATAGTCAATAAAATTATCTACTGTTAGGTTAATAAACACTAATACATCTATTTTCAGTTAATCAATTCACATTTACTTAACATTCTCCTGTTTCATTAGATATAAATTAAATGTATACTTGGGAAGCTAAACTGAAAAATTTTCAAAATTTATACAAAGCATGAATACAAAATATGTTAATGGCAGCTGGAGGCAGAGCAACTTCAATACTGTGATGTTTAACAAAAAGCATGTTGCTATATTGGTGAGCAAAAACCAGAGTGAAAGACAATTAGACATCTCTATTAAATGTACATTTTGTTATTCTATGAAAAAAAATCAAAGGCATGTGTGGCATTGTCATGGCAACGATGGAATTTTTCCATCTATAATCACTACATGCAGATTTAGTAACATTGATTTCATTTCACCTATTTCTGGGGTTATAGTTCAGGGTGTTTCTGCTTGGCTAGTTCAAAGACTGTTAATGTGTAGGTTAAATTGAAGTAAATTGAAGATACAACATAGAGAACTGAATTGTGGCTGAATTCGGTACAGTTAAAAATAATATGGTGGCTAATTTTCAGAAAAGGAAAGAACAATCAACACATTTATTCCATTTATCTCTAAACTTGGAATTTAAGTGAAAGGTTTTGTCTTGGACATGGCAGCTAACGACTGTAAAGTGTGGTCTGTTGGGAATTTATTAGGGTTCTTATACTAGGTGCCTAGTCAATAGGACTTCTTGAACATATGTAAGGATTTTTTTTAACAGTAAAGAAACAATTTAGAAAAACAGTTGCCCCTCACTTGATCTGTAAGACTTCCCTAGTAATTTCTTATATCATCACTACCATGATTCTCCTTTTCTCCCTCCTGAGTTTCCGGGATTCGCAGAGGAGTGGGAGGCAAAACTGATAGCAGTGGATGTTTCCTGCTTTCCTCATAGACATGCTCATAATTTATATAAATAGAAAGATTTTTTTTCCTTAAAAATTTTGAGAATTCTTGATTTGAAGAATTGAAGAATATAAAGGATTTAATTTATTATTGTCCTACCATGTTGAACACATTATTCAGTAGGTTTTAGAAACACATGCTGGGGTAACAGGTAAGAAGCAACGTAATTTTAATATTGAAGGAACATAGTTTCATTTGGGGTTCTTGCTGTAAGAACATTGCAGTCATGAATTAGCTACAGAGTCATCAAGAATTTATAGAATTTCTGGGACTAAAGATAGGGTCCCCAATAAATTTGCCTTTGTGTTATAAATATTACAATAATTCTGCATTTTAGATCAACTAGAATCATCAGGTGATAATGACCATACCAGTTTCAATGATTATATGGAATGCCCTTGGTTTTATGGCATGAAAGGATTGTTATTCATCTATTTTCTAAATTAAAGTTAAGACCTGAATATCAAAAGGAAAACCAAACAAGGAATCAAGATAGAATATAGAATATATAGAATATAGTTCACAGATTAGTTTTCTCTTCTGAGGGTACAGTCCTATCTTTTAAAAAATTTTCCTATATATATAGAATTACTGTGGATGTAGGTATTGACTTATGTTGAGTAATTTAAAGAATAGTAGATAGGGAATGGCTGTAATTTGCAGCATTAAAAGTAATCTTTCGGGGCGCCTGGGTGGCGCAGTCGGTTAAGCGTCCGACTTCAGCCAGGTCACGATCTCACGGTCCGTGGGTTGAGCCCCGCGTCGGGCTCTGGGCTGATGGCTCGGAGCCTGGAGCCTGTTTCCGATTCTGTGTCTCCTTCTCTCTCTGCCCCTCCCCGTTCATGCTCTGTCTCTCTCTGTCCCAAAAATAAATAAACGTTGAAAAAAAAAAAAAAGTAATCTTTCTCCCTTTTGACCCTCCTTCATTCCACTTTAGAAGTCAGTTGAAAGTACAAAAGAAGATGAACCAATGAACCAATGTGGTACGTGTCTACGGTGGAGGTTTATAATAGGCAACTTGGCAAAAAAAGAGAATATTTTGTCAATAAGCTAGCAGTTTGATTTTATCTAATGTGGAAAGTTTTTATAACAGGAAACTCAGACAAAACCATCTTTTAGTATCAACTTCTCTGAAGGGAAGAGTGAGAGCATAGAGACTAACACACCAACATGGGGGATGTAATAGAAATCACCAAATCCTTTAGGTAGAAGGGTGAACACTTGATGTTTTGTCCCTAATTTGTTCAAGTTGGGTCATATGACCTTGGATAAAATCTTTTTACATTGCCAGTTCTTGGGCTTCATATGTATGAAATGATTTGGTTGGAAATGCAAATGTCAAATGATTTGTTTGGAAATGTCACCCAGAGTGTAAACACAGATGACTATATAGTAAATAGGTTTTGATGTGTCTTTACTTTCTTTCCATTCATTTTAAGGGAATTCATTTGTATTGCATTTTACAAAAATATCAATCTTTGATTCATGAGAAACTTTTATAAATTCTGGCTTCACTATAGATTCATTGAGAAGCACTGCTCTAGGAGATGATAATGAACCAGCATTATTTTGAGTTCATGTAAACTGAGGCAAAAGACATTTCTTCTTAGTAGAGTATCTCAGGCTTCCCAGAACCTGAAATGTCATATGACATCTGCTATATTTGACTTCTGTAATTTGATCTTTTGTGTACTCACCAGTCCCTGATAGTGGACTCCAGGTCCCTCAAGGGCAGGATAATCTCTGCATGTCCTCCCTTTACTAGTATTAATCATTAAAGATAAATAACTTCATGCATAAATCTCTTCTTACTTATTTATTAGACACCCTGCCCTTCTCTGGAAAAGAGTAGGAATAATGAAGAGTGGGAAGATGTAGTGCTGGACTACTAGGCAAAGACAATGAGTCATTTCAACTCCCTCATTTTGGGGAGGCAGCACACTTCCACATCCACTTAGCAGGTGCTCAGTTGCCCTTCTTTGTACTCTGACTTTGATAAGTCTTGCGTGGTGTCTAAATTTAAACCTCTGATGTGTCAGTTATTTAGCTTATAAGGTAGGGGAAGGTGTCACTCCCATGACAGAAATGTTTTGAGGATCAGCATTTACAGTGCAAGATTCTAAAATATTTTGCATGGAAATACTGTTATTTTGAATGTTTTACTGCTTATTGTCTATTCAGCAGGTCAGTACTTTTCTCCCCCTTATATGGGGTAGAGGAGATGAGAACAGGAGAGTATTGGAATAGACAATATTGCAGATAGAGAAGCTGAGAAGACCCAGAGAAAGCAAGCATCTTGTCAGAGGTCACCCACAGAATCAGTAATAGAACTGACACTAACCATGAGGTGGCCCCATCCCAGTTTTAATGTTCTTTGTGACCCTATTCGCTTGAAGTAGTTTCAAGCCTCTACTTAGCATGTTGTGTCTAGTGCTCACATTGCCCTTTTCATAGAAATAGGTAGGATTAAAGAAATCATTTGATTTTTTATCAGAATAAGAGCAGTTTGTTTTTGATACAGAGGCTAAAGTTCATCATATAGATGAAAGGCAGTATCATGCCAAGCCGTGGATAAGCAGCATTAGTATTGAAGATGCGTCTTTAAAAGATAATCATTATCTGTTATAAAGTGCTTACTTTTTATGCCAGCATTATTTTAATTGCTTTACTTACTTTAACTTATCCTCATAACAGTCTTATGTCAGTTACTATTATTGTCATCATCCCTACTTTGCAAATGAGGAAACTTGCTACAGAGGATAAGTCAGTTGTGTAAGATTACAGAGCTGGTAACAACTTAAGCTAAGGTTTGAACCAGGTGGTCTGTCTGCAATACCTCTGCTCCTTCCCACTATGCCCTGTTGTCTCTCAATAGAAATGTTTTATTTTATTTTATTTTATTTTATTTTATTTTATTTTATTTTATTTTATTTTATTTTTATTGGCTAGAGAACACTTAAAATATGAAAAAGTACAAAGAAGAAAATAAAGTTCATCCTGATTCTACCCCCAGAGGTAATTACTGTTAACAGTACTCAATAACAAGTCAAATGACACGAAAATATCTTGTAATGCATTTTAGCAGCCTTGTAATTCAATAGTTAAAGTTCCTTTTGACTTCCTGTCATTGGATGTTAGTATATCCAGGAGTAGGGTTGCCTCAGAATAGTTTGGGCCCCGTAAAATAAAGAGCTGTAGCTTGAAGGATTATGTCCTCTTAGCAACACACCATTGTGCTTCTGGCCCCTTTGGCATGTTGACAAGATAGATGGAAATGGGCCTTCTTAAATGAAGTGCTCACCACTAGACAGATGGAAGCTTCCTATGCATCTGGCCCATCTCCAACCATTACTTGGGATAGAGGCAGGTGGAGGTTGGTGCATCAGAGCTGGTGACACTCCCTAAATTAATGTGTCTGATGTTTACAAACATAAAGTTTTTTGGAATTTGTAATCAAGTGGTTTTCTATACATAAGCAGTAATTTCATTGTTACCAATAACATGGCAATAGTGAGTAAATCCAAGAGAAAGTATTTAAACATACAACCTTCTCTAACAACACAACACAAGCACCTTCAAACACCTTGGGCTCACTCTTCCGACTTAGCTCAATAAGGTATCTGTTAATAGGAATCAAAGAACCTCAGTATAGCATCAATTCTTAACTATGCAGGAATGGACATTTTCTAGGATCTGACTTGAGTGAGTGCTAATAAGCATGGGCTTCATTACTTATACGCAGTGGCATTGTGTCACTAAGGAGAAAGTTTGAGGGCACACAAATAAAGATTATTTATTGCGCTCTTTAATATTCTTTTCTGCCTTAGAATATAATGTAATGAAAATATGCATAATCTCATGAGAAAGTAAAAAGGGTAAAGAAAGTGCTGGTCTCAACTGCCAAAATCTTTTGGTGTCCTAGAAAATACCTGTGGCCTGCATATTACAAATCAATTTTCTTTGCCATAATTGTGATATTTATAATTCACACATTGCCTTTTACTGTTATGCAAACTGTTTTCAAGGAGATGTTATTTAATTATAAGTAATAAATTGCTTGTGTGTGTGTGTGTGTGTGTGTGTGTGTAGAGAGTGTGTGTATGTGTAGAATCCTACTAAAATTCTTTTCATTTTAGCTTTCAGTGAATTTCTAAATGATCTTAGAGGTAGAATCTCTTGTTTTTTCATTATATGCAAGCAGACAAACTTATGACATTTATTCTATAATTAAATCATGATTCTTATGGCCAGGTGATGATGCAATCACTGTGAGTTACATAATAAAAAAGGAAAATGAAGGAAAGTAACCACAAATTTAATAAAATATTTCTAAATGACAATCCTGGCAAGTTAAAAATGCTACAAAAATCAATTTATTTAAAGGTCTTTGGAGGAGGCCAGAGCTTATGCTGGAAGCTGAGAAGAAACAGACTTCCATAAGGTATGGATTCACCCTCATGGAACTCATGCCCTACCTGGGAATGAAAAAACACGTAAGAAAGAGGAATAAACTCATAAACTATGATTTACATAAAATTATAGGTATATTTTATTGATATGTGATTTTAATTTTTATTACTATCTTAAGTTATGGAAGGATCTCAAAGAATTTCATAATATACAACTAGTCTTTCCATTTTGGGGCCTGGGGAAAGTCAGGCACTAACAAATTGAGTAACTTGGCCCTATCATTGATGAAAAAAGAAGTTCCTGAGATTTAGGCCTCAGGTTTTCATTCACTTTTCACATCATCTTCCAGTCTAAATAACACGCTGTATTTCTCACAAGATCACAAGGTTGCAGTCCATCCTTCTTGATACCTTTGGGGTCACTTGACATTTCTTGGTAGAGGGAAGCATTAATGGGCAATAAAATCATTTCCATACTTTTTTTTTTTTTAATTTTTTTTCAACGTTTATTTATTTTTGGGACAGAGAGAGACAGAGCATGAACGGGGGAGGGGCAGAGAGAGAGGAGACACAGAATCGGAAACAGACTCCAGGCTCTGAGCCATCTGCCCAGAGCCCGACGCGGGGCTCGAACTCACGGACCGCGAGATCGTGACCTGGCTGAAGTCGGACGCTTAACCGACTGCGCCACCCAGGCGCCCCCATTTCCATACTTTAAAATGAAGGAACATATGATGTAGAGATGCTTTAGAGAATTTTTTTCCTCTGGGAAGATGTAAGAAGAGACTAGGCAGTCGCTTAATATAGACACAAAAGTCCCTGGAAGATAGGGAAATGGAACTGGCTGGAAGACATTCAAAGTACCTTTCAGTGCTACCTGTCTATGTTTCTTGAAGTCTCCTCTATTGCTATAGTTCTGTGAGCCTATGAGCTAATAGCATACTAGAATGTGGATAGAATCATAATTTTTTTCCTTGCCAAATCTTTATGAAAGGGAATCCTTTGGAAAACTATACGATTTGTTCACAACATTCTTTGCCAATGGTTATGACATATTATACTCTCTTGCAGCAAAGACTGAATCTCAATTCCAAAGATGACACTAGAATAGAACTTCAGCTGACTGTGTGATATTCCTGCCCCAAGAGTAATGGTTACCAGTAAGGCTCTGTATTGGGTGAAGAAGGGGGATATAAAAAGGAGAGTCTTTAGCTATCTTTTTAAAGGCTTTTTGTCCACTTGCTTTCATACAGATACCCTGTTCTTGAGCCAAACTGTTACACAACTTCTTGACTATGTTTTACGCCAGCTTCATTCTTCTTCCCCATAATATTTATTCATATCAAATTCTTATCGTTTTATCAATATCTTATCTATTTTAAAGACTTTTCCCAAACTTCAGCTCTTCTTAAAGTCTACTCTGATTGGGATCCAATCTCCCTTCAAATGAGTCTCCAAAGCACTCAGTGCTTTCTGTATGTATACCTTGCATTTCTCTGGCTTGTATTAAAGTCATTAATGTTCAGCTTTCTTCATTCTTCTAGACCCTGAACCTTATATGCAGAAACTCTTCTACTTCTATATATATCTTCACAATTGCCTAGCAGAATACCTAATTCCTGGGAGGGTGCTCAAAATAATATTTTTTGCTTAAATTGAACTAAATTCTAATGAAGTCTTATCTCCATGATCAACTTAAAGGATGGTTCACTTAATAGGTTGATAAGTATAGGTAAGTATATTCTATTTACCACAGAAGATAATGTTACATAGTTAGTAAGGGGTCAGGCTTTGGAATTAGACAAAATAAAATAAGAATCATGCTTATTTACTTGAATAAATTATTCAGTCTCTCTTTTCCTTAATTTTCTCATTTGTAAAATTGGGATAACATTCGTACCTCTCTCTAAGGTGGTTGTCAGAGAATCCTGATAAAATTTAAGATACAATTTTAAATAAGATAATTCACATAACAGATTTTATTTTCACTGTGTTGGGGGCTAGGAATAAATTGGTGTATAAATAGCAATGACTGTCCTCAAGCATCTTGCAGTTTGGTTGAGAGGAGAGAGAAGACCACGGATAATTGGATTCCGTTGTGAAGTGGTTTGCTGACAGTGAGCATTTTCTTCTTCGTTGCCAGTTTCGTGTATGCTTTGCCAGTATAAGCTGATCATTAGGCTCAGGAAAATACCTGGTTTTCTGCCCAACAGTTTAATGGCAGTCTAAACTTTCAAACTGAGGAGCTCTGTAAAGATTCTGAATTTATATTAGCACTAAATGAGTTATTATAACATATAATCCCATGGTCAGATAAAGCCATTTCCCATAGCATTTTAATGTACTTTATGAACATGAGGAGTCATAAAAGTGTTTCAGTTAGCAGTTCAAGAGTCAAAATTCTGTTAAAAATTTTCCTTAAATAAAACAGTCTGAAGGAAAGTGATAGTCATAGAATTATAACAAGTTTAAAGCTTGGAGATAGTGTTATTCATGTCTCACTTTACAGATGATGACACTATAACCCTTAGAAGATAAGTGACTTGCCCAAAGTCATACAGCTTTTAGGTGGGAGAGCTGAGATTCTGAGGATACCTTATATGGACTTTTATTTTTATATTTTTCTTTTCAAAATTTTATTTAAATTTTAGCTAGTTAACATACAGTGCAGTACTGGTTTCAGGAGTAAAATTTGGTGATTCATCACTTACATACAAAACCAGTGCTCACCACAACACGCACCCTCCTAATACCCATCACCCATCTAGACCATCCCCCACCCACTTCCCTCCATCAACCCTGAATTTTTTCTGAAAGAGTCTCTTATGGTTTGTTTGCCTTTCTCTGTTTCTCCTCCCATATGTTCATATGTTTTGTTTTATAATTCCATATATGAGTGAAATCATATGGTATTTGCCTTTTTCTGACTGACTTATTTCACTTAGCATAATGTACTCTAGCACCATCCATGTCATTGCAAATGGCAAGATGTCATTCTTTTTGATGTTTAATATTCCACTATACATACATACATACGTACGTACATACAAACATACATACATACATACCACATCTTATTTATCCATTCATCAGTCAGTGGATATTTGGGCTCTTTCCATAGTTTGGCTATTGTTGATAATGTTGCTATAAACATTGGGGTTCATGTACTCCTTCAAATCTGTATTTTTGTATCCTTTAAGTAAATACAGAGTAGTGCAGTTGCTGGATTGTTGGGTAGTTCTATTTTTAACTTTATGAGGAACCACCATACTGTTTCCTAGAGTGGCTGCACCAATTTGTATTCCTGCCAATGGTGTAAGAAGGTTCCTCTTGCTGGCATCCTTACCAACACCTGTTGTTTCCTGTGTTGTTATTTTAACCATTCTGACAGGTGTGAGGTGATCTCTCATCATGGTTTTGATTTATATTTCCCTGATGATGAGTGATGTTGAGCATCTTTTCATGTTTCTGTTAGCCATCTGGATGTCTTTTTTGGAAAATGTCTATTCTTGTCTTTGCCCATTCTGGATTATTTGTTTTTGGAGTTTTGAGTTTGATAAGTTCTTTTTAGATTTTGGATACTAACTGTTTATAATATATGTCATTTGCAAATATCTTCTCTCATTCCATAGGCTGCCTTTTAGTTTTGTTGACTGTTTCCTTCACTGTGCAGAAGCTTTTTATCTTGATGAGGTCCCAGTAGTTCATTTTTGCTTGTGTTTCCCTTGCCTCTGGAGACGTATCTAGTAAGAAGTTGCTCTGGCCGATGTCAAAGAGTTTGCTGCCTGTGTTCTTCTCTAGGATTTTGTTGGTTTCTTGTCTTACATTTAGGTCTTTCATATATTTTGAATTTATTTTTGTATATGGTATAAGAAAGTGGTCCAATTTCATTCTTCTGCATGTTGCTGTCCAGTTTTCCCGACACCATTTGTTGAAGAGACTTTTTTCCATTGGATTACCTTATATAGACTTTTAAAATGTCTTAAGGTAAAAAAATCTACACCTTTAGTTTGTTAAACTTAAGAAAGTTGCATTGTCTAACTTCTTATACAAACATAAATTGCTTAGGCACTTGTGGTAGATAGCACCTGCCTTATGATTTATCACATACTGTAAATGGGAATTTACTTTTTTTTTTTTTACTATTAGCTTTAAATGGTAAAAAAGTTAGTTTTTACTTATTCAACTCATTTCCACTTCCACATACTTAGAAGCAATAAAAATAAAATATTGTGCTACTGTTCAAAATGACCCTGTGAGCCAAGCAAGGAAGGCAAATTTTCAGGTTTCAGAGATGAAGATTGAATACATAGCTCTAAAGGGAGTGGGAGTAGTAACTTCCATTTCACATAGTATACAGGATTATAACCATGTAGCTAGTAGCATTTTAAAGTCCACACAGAGGACCAGAGTCATGCCAATTAGAAAGTTTCAAACTGGGCTCCTTTCATATACCAGGAATCTACAGGAGATGCTGCTGCTGCTTCTTCTCCTCATCCCCCCTCCTCCTCCCCCCAACCCCCTTCTCACCACCCTCTACCTCCTCCTCCTCCTCTTCCTCCTCCTCCTTCCCCTTCTTCCCTTTCTCCTATTCCTCCTCCTCCTCCTCCTCCTCCTCCTCCTCCTCCTCCTCCCCTCCTCTTTCTCCTCCTCTTCCTCCTCCTCCTCCTGCATTCTTCTTCTTCTTCTTCTTCTTCTTCATATACCCTTATTTACTGATACTAGAAAAATTGAGCCAAACAGGCTAAGGGTATAGTTAACCTGCCCTGTAAAATAATTAAAAATAATTATTTGAGGGGTGTTTGGAACCTCAAGCTTGTGCTGAATGAAGATATAGGGCAGGAGCTCCACTAACTACTGCTGAGAACAATAGAGAAAAATAAAAATGTAAAACTTAAAAATGTTATAGAACTGGGGAGCCCAGTAAGGATCGTTAAAGACAATTGCAAAACCACCCTTCAAGATGGAAGGAAATGATCATTACAAATAACATTATAGGCAAGCATTTTACTACACAAGACACCTACAGAGTTATGAAAAGCAGCCAGTGTACATAAAAGGCAAGTAAATTGATATCCAAAGGACCAGAGAATATGGATTGATCTGACAGGAACTTGAATTAAATATGTTTAAATGTTGAAAAAAAAAGGAAGAAAATCTATGAATCAAAACCAAGATTTCAAGGAGAGAATGGACAAGAAATAAATCTGTGAATAAGCCTAATAGAAATCCTAAGAATGGTAAACACAATTGTCAAAGTAAAAACCAAATGGAGTAAAACAGAAACAATCCTTGCTAATAAATTTGGTGACAGAATTACAAAGAGTCAATAAACAAGCAATAATAAAAACTCCCTTAGGGGCACCTGGGGGGCTCAGTCGGTTAAGCTGACTTCAGCTCAGGTCATGATCTCACAGTCTGTGAGTTCGAGCCCCGCGTCGGGCCCTGTGCTGACAGCTCAGAGCCTGGAGCCTGTTTCTGATTCTGTGTCTCCCACTCTCTGACCCTCCCCTGTTCATGCTCTGTCTCTCCCTATCTCAAAAATAAATTTAAAAAAAACATTAAAAAAAAACCTCCCTTATAAGTAATTTGTGGGTTATAAGAATTCTTGATGTCTTTGGGTCAAAGGACATATAGTACATTCATAATTCAGACATCTTGGGCTCCAAACATTTAGTAATATAATTATATATACTAGATAGATAGATAGGTAGGTAGATAGATAAATAGAAAGATAGATGATAGGGACAGAAAATACATGGGGGGTGGGGGTGGGGAGACAGAGAAGACATAAGAGAGAGACAGGGACAAAAAGGGGAGAGAGAAAATAAGACACACAAGATTTAGCCAGGGTAATGGTGGATCAGACACAGACATATGCAAAGTGAGCAGTAGAACAGCTTTAACAAATGCTGTGGTCTTATTTAAAAGCAAATAGTAACTGAAGGTTTGGCTCTTGAATGGTAAAAAGGAGTTAGTCTTCCATGCAGATTGGGAATTGCCAATCTTGCCGCTTAGAACCAGAGATGGGTGTGATATTCTTTCCATATCTAAGGAGGTTGAATGCAACAGTTACTCATGGCTGCCTGGGGTCATACCTTATATGGAATCCTAGATTTAAGAAGTGATGGGAGAGGTACTAATAGAACCTTGAGAATAGGAACTGAATCAAACCACTTTGTGTCTGAATGCTCTGCAGGGTGCCTACGTCCTTGCAGGGTTGGGTCTAGGGAACTTATTAAAAATGTGGTTCTAGATTGATGTGGTGGAGGATGCAAGTAGAAATTGCTAGATAATGAGAGGTGGGCGCAGAGGGATATTAAAAAAGTCACAGAAAAATAAACCAATGTTTTCCCTTAAAATGAACCTGGAATCTCTAATTCCAAATGCATGAAGTTATTTAATGCTAAGAGATACAGCAAGAAAATTTTAAAAATTAAGTTGTTAATTTACTCTACATTAAATTAATTTTATAGAGCATTTTTGATAAAGACTACAATAAGCATCCTATTTAGTTCTAATAATTCACTATTATAGTACTAATACATTCATTCAAAATGAAGCTGATTAAAAAAAGATAAAAAAAGAGTAATGGATGATAGATTAAGAGTATCCAATATATGTCTAATCAGAGTTCCAAAAGAATAAAGAGAATACTACTGAAGCCACACTTGGAGAAATATTGAGATACTGGCTGTGAATTTTTGAGAATCGAAGAAAGATGAGAGTTACCAGGTTTAAAGGATACAATAACGTTAAGCCAGGGGCTCTGGGGTGGCTTAGTTGTTTAAGCCTCCCTCAGACTTTGGCCCAGGTCGTTATCTCATGGTGCATGAGTTAAGCCACCTCATTGGGCTCTGTGCTGACAGCTCAGAGCCTGAAGCCTGCTTCGGATTTTGTGTCTCCCTTTCTCTGAGCCTCCTCCATTTGTACTCTGTCCCTCTCAAAAAACAAAACAAAACAAAACAAAACAAAACATTAAAGGATATAATAGCAACCAAATAAGACAAATAGAAATACAAATAAAACAAATACAAATAAAAATACAAACTTGGTTTTCTGCTTAGGGTCTTACCAGATTGAAATTACAATGTTGGCCAGAGCTGAGATTTCATCTGAGGCTGAGTTCTCTTCCAAACTCAACAGTTCTTGGAAATTCCTCATGATTATAGAGAACCTCCATTTCTTGCTGGTTGTCAGCTGAGGGTTAGGATTATTTTTGCTCTTAGAAACCACCCTTATGATGGCAGTTTGCCTCCTGTGTAGCTTGGCAGTTTGCTGTTTCCAGGTCAGCACTATAGTCTCTCATGCTTCTTGTCTCTTCTTTCAGTAGGGGCCCCGTCCGTTTAAAGGAATAGGTCAGCCCAGTCAGGATAATCTCCCTTTTGATTAACTCAAAGTCAACTAATTTGGGACCTTAATTAGTGAAGCAAAATTCCTTAACCTTTGCATATAACAGTCTAACTCTGGGAGTGAAATCATCATATACATAGCCTTGCCCACACTCAGTTGGTGGTCTTAATTCCTAAAAATAATATTTCTATTCATTAGTGACAACCAGTTAGAAAATTTAATAGAAAATACAAGTTATTATTCACCGTAGCTATAGAAAATATGAAATACTGTGATAGGATTCTAAGGTATTTCCCAGTATTTTCTTACCTGGTATATATGCTCAGACCATGAAAATTTTGGATTTTACTTTTGTGATTAGATAAAATTACATGGCACAGCCGATCTTATCTGAATGGCCTGACCTAATCATAAAATTACAGTTTTCTCCAGCTGGTAGTGGAAGAGAAAGAAAACCACATTCTGCCTGACCTGGAATAACATAAACACACATGCTATGGACTGTTGGTAGAGAGGGGCAGCCTCCAGGAGCTGCCTACTGTCTCTAGCCAACAAGCAGCAGAAAAATGGAAACTTCAGTCCTACAACCCCAAGGAAATGAATTCTGCCAATAACCCATATAATCTTGGAACAACCATAGGTGACTTGACTCAGGGGAGTTAGAGTTAGAGGAATCTTCCAAATGTACAACCACCTGCTTGTTTAATGACAACCAGGACATGGGGATGTAAAGTCACCAAACACAAGATGAATAGGAGAATCAGGCTATGCATTCTACCATGTTAGCCGTTTATTATTTTGAATCTTTGCCATTATTGTAGCATAGAAGCTTGTTTCTGCACTTGTAAAGCAGAGATAGGGATGTGCGGTCTCTCAGAGTACTTCTATTTTAACATTTGAAGAGTTTTTAAGCAGTACAAACTATCTGACTTTTGTATAAGCAGTCACCTTTTAATATCTAAATCAACAAAGCAGCATTTAGTCTAGGTAGAGGACGAGAAGTGATGTCTAGAAGTAAACAAATAAGATGAACTGTGTAAACAACTCCAGATGGATCTCAGGAAAACAGCTTGAAGGGCAGCCTTATAGAATCGCACCTCTGCAGCAGGAACAAGCACTTGATAAAGGGACAGGCTTTATTTGCCTGCACACTTTGCATTTGCTTTCAATCAGATGGGAAGGCAAAGCTTCTGCCAGCCCAGCAGAACAAAACTCTGCCTCTGTTTATGTCTTAGTCCCTAGGTAGAAGGTTAACTTTGGGGATGACAGATGAAATGTTTCGGTTTGTCATTTATACCACTGTGCACAGATGGCTCTCAGGCATCTATATGATCTTTCTCAGTACTATTTACTGCTCCTCCATCCGGTCCCAGGAGACCAGGTGTGAAATCCAGCACTAAGCAGTTTTTGCTAGCTGTGAATTGCATTGAGCCAAAGAGACCATGTGGCTGGACTTTGGAATGTGAAATAACGTCATTACTTATACCATGAAATTAAATTGCATGTTAACCAAAGTCCTAAAATATGCTCCAGGGAGAAATTTTGCTCTTTTTAAAGATGATATCACCAATTTGGGTTATCACTTAAGAAATATGACAATTTATTCAACATTTAAATTTTCCTGGTAGAAATATGAATATTTTTAAAATTCATTTTTCTTATGTGCTAATGTAGTTCTCAACTACTATATTTTAATTAAATTCATTAGCTATTTTTGGATATCTTACTATATATAGGTAATGCTTGCAGAACTACTAAGGATGGAATGATGGAAAAACTAGTTACCATTGTGAAGCATCCCACAGTCCTTGGCAAAGAATAAGGCATGAATGGAGAAACTGGATAAGAAATACAAGAAGTGCCTCTTTGGAAGGTTAGAGGAAGCAGAGATGATTAGTTGAGTGAGATCAGGCATAGTTTTAGGGTAGGATGGTATTATGTTTGCTTAGCCTTAAAGGATGGGTAGAATTTTAAGAGAGAGAGATGGAAGAGAAGGTCATTTCACACTCATGAAAATTATCTTGATGTGGGAAAGTGTAAATTGCATAATGTACAGAGCAGTAACTGGCATACAGTTCTGTGTAGCTGAAGCCTTCAAATTTGAACAGAGGATTTTTTAAAAACATTTTTGCATGGGAGCCATTCACCTTTCAAATTGAACTACATTCCCCATTTCATAGAAAGTGGAACCAAAACATAGATAATAATAAGTACAGTTAACACTTAACTGGAGTATCATGTGTCAGGCATTGTTCTCAGATGCCTTCCAATGTTCCTTCACTTAATCTGTGAAACAGCCTTATAAGGTTGTATTCTGTTAGCTTCATGTTAATGCTAGGGAACTCAGGTACAGAGCTTACAAAAATTTACCGAAAGTCACATATTTACTCAGCATAAGTCATATCCACCCAGGCTATATTCAGTATTTTCTGCTTACCACTTGGGAAGGGGACCAGTAAAAAAAAAAGTCAGGTTTAAAAGCTGGGAATTAATTAGACAATGGGGCATTAAAATTTTTGAGCAGATTGATTCTCACAGCTAGTGTTCAGGCAAGATTGGAAGAAGAGAGAAGCTACAGGAGAAGGAATGATTCAGAAAGCCATTACAGAAGTCAAGGTTTGTGTGGATGAGACCCATATTAGAGTTGTTCTAGAAAAACTATTAGCATGGTCATGCTGTGCATAGTTGACTCCTGAAAGAATCTGAAGATACCCTTGAGGAATTAATTTGCTCTTTGTTCATAATGAGCCTCCTTAGGCTCAAGTTGGGCACAAATCCAAGATTCTTCATGTGATTGATTTAGTTCTGACATTTTCTGGATATTCTAATTTGCTTCTACTATTAGTTTTAAAGAGATTTATCAGGCATGATTTTGCTTCCATGGCCAACTGAGCACATTAACAGATTTACTTTTGCATGGATAGCAGCTACAAAATCTGGAAAACAATACAAAAAAGTGGCAACTTAAAGGATCTGGAGAGTGAATGTGAGGAGAATCAAAACTTGGAAGAAGAGGATTGTACATGGTGAGTTTTTTACTACTTTAGCCAGAGGGCAGGTGGCATTTGGTGCCATGAATAAGGAATAAAGCTCCAGTAATTTGCAGACTTTCTGACCTGAAGAATTGGAGAACAGAGTCCAGAGTACTGGCTTAAAATGGTAAGGATAGAACCCCAGAACAGATATAGCCAGGGAGAGGGACCCCAAATCTTTGTATAAACTTTTTTTAAGTCTCTCACTGGCCCTGAACCATGCATGTGTGGGCAGATTCTAAGCAACCCCACGTAGACAGGACAGAAAAACAAACAAAAACGAGACTGAGATTTGACCTATTGACTAGGAGACAAAGGTTGCAGTTTATGTCCAACTAAATAATTGCCTACTCAACAAAAATATCATAACTCTGGAAGAAAAAATGTGGCCCATTCTTAAGAGAAAAAGACAATGGAGGTCAACCTGAGATGGCCCAAATAAACTATGCTTAATGAGATACAGAAAAATAGACTCATAATAAGTGAAAAGATAGGGTATCTCAGTGGAAAAATGGAAGCTATAAGAAAGGACCAATGGAAACTCTTGAACTAGTCAATATACACTTCATCTTTTGGTGGGGATGGACCCAAAATATGATGGGAACCAGAGCACTGCACACTTAAGAATTATGTTTTCAGAAATGACCAGAAGACCTAGCAACTATAAAACCACTCTGACTCTCTCCAGTAGGTCTGCAAAACAATGGGGACAAAGTCATAGCCAAATGTCAGTGGTGGAAGAAATTTTTCTTAAGTGTTTACTAATGAAATGTACTGTTGGAAATTTCATCATTAGAAAAGTAACTCTAAAAAGCTGTTGTCTTTAGTTCCATATTTTGAGAGCAATGCACATATAACTAGAAGAAAATGAGAGTAAGGGAGAATAGTGAGGCATACCACCAGTGAGACAAAGCTACAGAATGAAATGAATGATGATTCACTCTCCATTTCTGCCTGTTGCTTCCTTTATCCCTCACCTAGAACAAAATCCAAGCATGTGATTTTGATATGTTCATTTGCTTGCTTATCTCATTCAATTATATACATCCCTCATACTTCCAGGAATAATTTGTGAATAGTTAAATTAGCACGTAGTAATAAGAATGAGGTATAGATATCAATAAAGTCTTCAGAAGTCTGCAGAGAAATAAAATAGTAAATGTTCCAACAACTTGGGATACAGTGGTTTTAAAATTAAATATTATATTTTCCTTTGAGTAAAATGTAAAGGCAGCCTTCATGGATAATAATAAATGATATTAATAATTATTTCTTAGTGTTAAAAATCCTAATTATGAAGACTCTGGAGCAACATGGAAAATGCTTTTGCTACGATTGACCAAAACAAATTACAAAATAGTGTGTGTACTCTAAATATAGCTAAGTTAAAATCATCTTTGTTAGGGCAAGATACAGAAAACCAAGAAGAGGCACCTACCTGGGTGGCTCAGTCGGTTAGGTGTTTGACTTTTGATTTCAGCTCAGGTCATGATCTCACAGTTTGTGATTTCAAGCCCCACATCAGGCTCTGTGCTGGCAGCATGGAGCCTGCTTAGGATTCTCTCTCTTTCTCCCTTTCTCTGTGCCTCTCCCCTGTTTGTGCTGTCTCTGTCTCTCTGAAAATAAATAAATAAACTTAAAAAATTAAAAAAAGAAAGAACCAAGAGGAAAACAAATAAACAAAAAAAGGAATTCAAAATTGAGGAGATAAAATTGATAGGTTTTTTTCCCTAATTTCTGTAATTATTATGTTTTTGTAGTAAATAAACTAGCTTTTTCCTTTTGGAAACAGAATATACAGAAAACAGGATAAGATTTTACGTTTTTTTTTTTTTTTAGGTAAGAGGCAATCTCTATATAAAAGCAAGCTATTGGGGCACCTGGGTGACTCGGTTGGTTAAATATCTGACCCTTGATTTTGGCTCAGGTAATGATCTCATGGTCATGAGGTCCAGCCCCAACTTGGGCTCTGCACTGAGTGAGGAGCCTGCTTGAGATTTTATCTCTCCCTGCCCCTCCCTCTCCTTCTCTCTCTCAAAATAAATAAGTAAACATTAAAAAGAAAATAATAAAAGAAAGCTATTGAAAACATAAGAGTTTTAAACTGCTCTGGCTTGCAGATGCCCAGAGGTTCACAGTGTGTATATGAAGCTGCCTTGGGGTGCTCTGATGGAGCACAGAGGCTTGGGAGCTTCATCTGCTCTATCCCTTCAACTTAAGGAAAACTAAAGAGTAGCCAAAGGATGGACATAGTATACATGAATGGTCTTGTTATTTGATGAAGCTAATGAGACCTGGAACTTTTGTTGTTTTCAAGACATTCTTTAAAAATGATTCTCTTCTCACAAGCCACTTCGGCACAAAAGAAATTTAAATGGCATTTTAACCAATAATGCAAATAAAATGTTCCTTTTCATGCCCATGAGTGGGAAAATAACACATTATAAATGACTTCCTAAGTCTCAGATAGAATCTGTCGATTTTTGCAGTTCTTAGGGAAAATGAGAGGGTGGCAATTCCCACAGCAGCTTCATATCTTCTCAGCAAATGTGTGTAAGTCCCAAAGGCAATGCCACACTCATAATTGGTAATTTGGCTAGCATGAGAGAGGTTGAGGGGAGTGAACAAAAACCCCTAAGACACAGGGATTTTTTGATGACTTTATGGTAGTTTGGTTTATATCCTTATATACTGCCTTTCTTCTTCTTTTTTTTTAATGTTTATGTATTTATTTTGAGAGGGAGGGGGAGAGCAAGAGGAAGAGAGAGAATCCCAAGTGGGCTCTGCACTGACAGTGCAGGGGCTTAGTCCCATAACCAGTGAGATCATGACCTGAGCCGAAAGCAAGAGTTAGATGCTTAACTGACTGAGCCACCCAGGTGCTGCTGTACTACCTGTTTTTTTAAAGACTTTTATGAATCTGTCTCAGAGAGGTCTCTCTCATCTCCTGATCTAACAGTTTTTAGTTTTCCATCTTCTTACGGTCCTTATCATGTTCTGATTTCCATTACTGTTATATAAGGTAATATGGAGAACATCATCAACTTTGTTAATATATTTCATATGGAACCTCAGTCCTCTGATCCGTATTTATGTGATCCCAGGTAACCTTTCTTTTTTTTAAGAAATTTTATATTTTTAAAAAAAATTATTATTTTGAGAGAAAGAGGGTGCCATGTGGATGTGGAGGAGGGGCAGAGAGTGAGGGAGAGAATCCCAAGCAGGATCCGAGTTGTCAGCATGGGGCCCAACATGGAGCTTGATCCCATGAACCTGAGATCATGACCTAAGTCCAAACCAAGAGTCAAATGTTTAATCAACTGAGACATCGAGGACCTCAGGTAAACTTTCTTAAATTCTCAAATCAGAATATTTCTCAGTAATAGATGATCATACCAGACTCATGTGTTTTCATGAGGATTAAGTAAGACAGTATATGTAGTGTTTAGCAGAGATGTGAAAAGGAGTAAATGCTCAATAACTTGTAACTACCATATGCTTTCCTCATCTCTTTTACTAAATTTTAGCTTCTTGAGAGTTAACTCTTTAAGGTTAATCTTTTTCTGCACTACAGTGTTGAAGTAAAGAGGTAATACTAACATGATTTCTTTTTTTTTTTTTTTTTAATTTTTTTTTTCAACGTTTATTTATTTTTGGGACAGAGAGAGACAGAGCATGAACGGGGGAGGGGCAGAGAGAGAGGGAGACACAGAATCGGAAACAGGCTCCAGGCTCTGAGCCATCAGCCCAGAGCCTGACGCGGGGCTCGAACTCACGGACCGCGAGATCATGACCTGGCTGAAGTCGGACGCTTAACCGACTGCGCCACCCAGGCGCCCCTACTAACATGATTTCTTAAGGAGAACATTCCTGAATTATAAGCACACATTATACAGAGCATTTGTTAATTACCCTCTATGACATCTAATCTCTCAGTCCCCATGAGTACTGATCATGAAAGATTTTCTAATATTTTTCTGTTGGTTCATTGGTTTGTTTGCTTCTTGGATTTTGTTCCAGTACATCTGATAGCTGAGTCTGTGCAACTCCCAGGAAGTAACTCTATCTTTGTCTCCCACACAACATAACAAACAGAAAGGCAAGAAAGTGTGACTGACATTATTGAAAAGGACACCTTATATCTATTCCAATTTATATATAAAAGAAGAACCACATCATTGAAAACCACTCATACTTTAGTTATTATTGTACCTAAATTATTTGTAATGTACTTCACAACTGATCAAAAATCAGGAACATGTGTCAAGACCCAATAGTTCAAAGCTGCTTTAATGGTTTCTGGTTTTCAGAGGTCAACTTTATTTGACCCACATGAGGATTTTCAGTTACTCCCTTCCCTAGATTATTCCTTTTAGAGCTTTCTAATATTTTGATTATCCAGCAACATCCCTTTCCTTGTCTAATTCTTATAATCATATTTGAGAATGATTCCTATATAGTTAACCCACTTAGGGTAATTCCAAACTTTTAGGGGCGCCTGGGTGGCGCAGTCGGTTAAGCGTCCGACTTCAGCCAGGTCACGATCTCGCGGTCTGTGAGTTCGAGCCCCGCGTCAGGCTCTGGGCTGATGGCTCAGAGCCTGGAGCCTGTTTCCGATTCTGTGTCTCCCTCTCTCTCTGCCCCTCCCCCGTTCATGCTCTGTCTCTCTCTGTCCCAAAAATAAATAAACGTTGAAAAAAAAGTCATATTTTAAATGTTTTTTCCCCCACATGTCATTACAATTGCTTAAATCAATTAATTCTTCTTTATGTTCATTTTCCCTATAGGAAGAACCTATTTAGTTTATCGATTTTTCTCTTACATAATAACCTTCATTTTATAGTATTCAAAAGTCGATAGATGGAAGATTATCCAGGAAGGTCAGTCAGACAGTGAGAATTCACCAGAGACTCACATCCACTCATATATATTGTTCCCTCTACAAAACTGAGGTGAGACCTTTCTCTTTAGTACAGAGGAATGTTTCAAAACTCCAGAGAAATTCAGCATTTTATAAATTGGGTAGTTTTCATCATTTTGTTAACCTCTCTAGCTGTTGAGCTGCTGATGTATTTAGTCACGATGGAGACTTTGGCTCATTCTTATTTCAAGGATAGATCTGGTGACCCTAATTTCAAGGTGTAGAACAATGCAAGAACTGAGCCAGAAAATGATGTCTTACTGGTTTTAGCGCATTCCTCCTCAGGGGCGATGAAACAGTGTACATCCCTGGGAAGGTGACTTTGAAATCCAACTCTGAAAAAAATTGCTCTAACGGTGAGTGTATCTACAGACTGCAGGAGCTGCAGCTTCAGAAAACCAGGCCTGCATCCTTTGCGTAATAACCCCAGCCCACGGATAAACTCTGATACCCACACAGAGGGATTTAGTGATCCACACTCTGTGTCCATCTTTATTGTTTCTAAGGAACAGGCTCTCTGCAGAGAGAGAAATCTACCCAGTCCAGATTATGGGTAAAACTGTAGGAGGTACAATTAGCTTCACAAATTGCCAGGGGTTTTTTAAGACTTATTCACTCTTAAGATACTTTAATGATTAGGTATCTTAGGATTCAGCCTTTGTAGAAGCAAAAATAAATGTCAGTTTTAATCTCCCAATCAGTGATTTCTCAAAATGAGTCTGGCAAGGCACCTCACATCTATCTTCCAACATGCCTGCGAGGAAGAAACTGGAGCAAATAGATGGAAATCCCGGGAAGGTAGATGAGTCATGATGATTGCCTCTTTCCCATTTATCTTCTCTTTCACAAAATAAGTGGCTGGAATTTGAGATTACTGTGGAGCTGTTTGTTAGTGGTGACAGCTGTATGGTCTTGGTGTAGAAAATATGTTCTGTACTGGGTTGTTGAATTATGTAGGTCACTTGCGGTCTTCTTTCTTTAAAAAAATGACAGACTGATAATTTAATTTTTAAAGTCTAATGGCTACCAAGAGCTTAATGACCAATTCTTCCTAGATTCCCCCTTTTTTCAGATAAAAATATCAAGTCATAATTTTTTAAACTTTTTGTTTAAATTCCAGTTAGTCAACATACAGTGTAATACAGGTTTCAATTATACAATTTAGTGATTCAACACTTAACATATAATACCCAGTGCTCATCATTTAAGCCCCATAACCTATTTAACCCATCCTCTCACCTACCTGGATTTAGGTGTGACAGCCTTAGGACAATGCACAGAAAGCATCTTCTACCATTTGAAAAAGGAGGTAATTAAGCATAGGAATAGATAATATATATTGGCACCAGTGATTACTATAGTTCATAATTATGTTCCTATTTTGGTATTGAACCTATCCATGGTTAATGGCTTTTCTTACTTTTTGAGCTGTTTTTCAACAAATGAAAGTTATTTCCTGGCAGATATAACTGTTTCTTATAATGCTATCTACCTTGGTTATTTCCATGTGGCATGTAATAGAGCCAGTGTTTCAATGGAGACAACATGGAATCCAAAAGGAAAAGCTACATGAATGTCACATTGAGAAAATGGATGTTGGCATTAATTTACATTTTTTATCTGGTAATTTTCATTCATAAGACTTCTAAAAAGGTTTACAATTTGATTCACAAGCTTATGCTCACATTGATCATAATTTAGTTGTTTAAAATCATCTCTTATTGTGACTTCCATGGAAATACAAAAAGGCAAAGAAAAAAGGAAATGTGAATTCAGTCTTAGTATATTATAGGACAGTAGTAGTGTCTGAAATTAATGGAGGGGAAAAGTGTCCGTTAGAACTATATTCACAGTGGCTGGGGACAAATGGTCAGCATTTCAGATGGTTGTAAGAGGTAATGGGGGTAGCATCCTGAATGGTAGTAACTGTGCATTTCTGTTTCTTTTTCTTGGAAAGGGCTTTTATAGGGCATTTACTAACTGTTATTTATCAATCCCCTGTTAGGTAGGTCATCTGTGTGCAGATTTAGTGTCTGATGTTCAGAAGAATTTCCTGAACTTGGTGACTATCCAATAAAATATCTGAAATAAAAAATAATAGGAAGTAGAGATTAGATAGGATTTGTGCCATTATTATGCCAAGGTTTAAAGGGGATATTGAAATTCATTGTTGAGCTGTTTGATCAAAATTGTTATTTTTCAACCTTGTCTACATCTTAAAATACATAGGAAGATTTAAAAAATACTGATTCCCAGGCCACATACAAGACTAATTACATATATATATCTCTGATAGCGGGACCCTAGCATGGATATTTTATAAGGTAATTTCAGTGTATATCTTGGTTTAGGAACCACTGGTCTAAATGATAGCAAAAATGTTGCTAAATCCTCTGGCAGTTCAATTGCCAGAGGCATTTATGAGTAATTAAAACAATTGAAAACTAAAGGCTTATGGCTAGGGACAGTTGTCTGAGAGGTGAAGTTTTTCAGTGTCACTATAACCAATGATAGAAGTAGTGAGGCTTTATTTTTAAAACATTTCAAAAGATAGAATATGACAGAATGCAACATTTCTGTATCAAGAATATTTATCATTTTAGTCCATGTGTTTCTGGAATCATCAATAAAAAAAGCCTCCAGAAATATGTTTTCATCCTTTTGTGGGATGCAGGAACAAAGGAGGTAGTCATCAGGATTGTCCGGAATGTGGAGTCAACAAAGATAAATATAGATATCAGAAAGACATAAATATATCTGACCTTTTTTTCTTAGCCTTTAGCTGTAAAGACTAAGCTGTTTATCCCCTCCATTCCCTTTGTCCCTCCATTCTAAAGTCATCTAATAGGAAATGGAGGGATACTTTATCATTACCTTTGACAAAGACCTGTCAGTGCTGAGAAATAATAACAAAATAGTGTCTACAACACTATGTCTTATTCTTTTGGGTTTTTCAACATTTACAAAACAGTGTGGAATATCCCAATATATTTATGAAGTACTTTTGGAATGACTGATCAGAAGTATTTTTGCAACTAGCCAGTCAACTTTGACATGATTTCTAATGAATTCTGAGACACTAATTAGTACCATCTGTTACAGCTTGCTCTGTGGCTTTCTTTGTTGTTGTTTCTCAAAATCATAGAAGCTTCTAAGACTTCAGAGGTGATGAAAGTATTCTTCTAATTACTCACTGTTTCCCCTTTTATTTCATATTTTTCAAGGAACAAGGGGAGAATATAGTCAAGACCATCACTAGTGCAATTTTTTCCTAGGATAGTTTCAATTCAGTAAGTCCTTTCTTATTTCTCAGACATAATTGATAGTATACTGTTAGCTCCTCAGTTAATCCACCTGTAGCATAGGAGAATCCTTACTTAGCAATACCAACATGGTGTTTTGTTGTTATTTTCTTGTTTTCTTCCTATGAGGATATCTGGTCTCAAAGTTTCACCCATTCAACCTGAGATCATTCTGTTATGGTATTCTAATTCTATTGGCCAGGACTCCCATGTTCTCATTGGAAAGGGAAAAATGTTGATATTTCCAGGTAAGCCTCAAAAGTCTGAGTCATCCTACATTTATCTTGGATGGCATTATCATTCACTGTTATTGAAAATATCCCACAGAGTATATCATGTAGAGCAAAGGATGCCTGTGAGTAGTTCCTTAAAGAAAGTGTTTGGGTGCATAAAGTTTTCATACTTTCCCCATCTGTTATCTTTCTTAGAGATCCATAATTCAAATTCACATTCTGCAAAGACCACACTTTGTGAAGTGCCAATCCAGCTGGGGCAGAGGTGATGAGCAGAGAGAAGCAAATTCTTTTTAAGTTCAGAGGGAAAGGCAGATAACATGGTCTGTACTAAGAAAGCTGGCTTGAACTGGTTAAGCATAAAAAAATTTTAATAAGGACCAAAAAATTACCTACTATGCATATACTTTTGAGAAAGGTAGTATGAATTTTATAGAGGTGAATTATACATAGATTCTTTCCTAACATAACTTATCTAATGGAGGACATAAAGCAAGTCTGGAAAAGTGACATGAAGAATGTAAAATGGCCACAAGAGAGGTACAGATAATATGCTATGACTATTCTGTGCTAGGAGAGATTATTACTACCTGGGGATAGGGTAGAATTAGAGAAATCTTCATGGGGCAATGGGAGTAACTGAACTTTAAAGGATGTACTTTAACACGGAAGGAGAGCATGTTAGGTGGGGATGGATACATAGGTAGGAGGCTAGAAGGCATGGATCATGTTCAGTGTGGGAATAAATGGGGAAATGTTGGCAAGAAAGTGGTTAAATTATTTTAGATTTTATACAAAGAGTCCTACATTTCAGGCTTAGGAGTCGGCTTAGTAGAAAGCTATTTAATAAAAATTAGGTACAAGAAATCCTTTTCTGAAGTGTTTAGCAGTTAAGCGTACATGGGAAGCAATCTACTCCAATGCTCCCAACAGGTAGTACATTTTCACATGGAACTTGAGAGCCAATGGGAAGAAATAGAGAGTTGGGCAAAGCTAGTACTGCCCTCAGGTCTTTAGAAAAGCAATTCAGAGCCAAGCGTCTTACACTTTCATTCACATGCTGATTACTTGGGGGATCTTATTAAAATGCAAATTTTTGGGGCACCTGGGTGGCGCAGTCAGTTGGGCGTCCGACATCAGCCAGGTCACGATCTTGCGGTCCGTGAGTTCGAGCCCCGCGTCGGGCTCTGGGCTGATGGCTCAGAGCCTGGAGCCTGTTTCCGATTCTGTGTCTCCCTCTCTCTCTGACCCTCCCCGTTCATGCTCTGTCTCTGTCTCAAAAATAAATAAACATTAAAAAAAAAAATTAAAAAAAAAATAAAATGCAAATTTTGATTTGGTATATCTATGGAGCCTGAAACTCTTCAATTTTAGCAAGCAATTTTAGATGCCAGGGTTTGTTTTCTTGTTGTTTGTTTTGTGGGGGGGAGGGGACAAATCTATAGACCACATATGGGGTTATGAGGATTTTAAACCAATGGAACCCCAAACTTAACTACCTGGCAAAATCACCTGTGGAGCAGGTGACTAGTCACCTGATACCTGGACCCTACTTAACAGAGACTCTGGTTTAATTGGATCTTGGATGGGGTCTTGGCATCAGTAGTGTTAAAAGTCCCCCAGGGAATTGTAATGTGAGGCGTCCATTGAGGAGTACCACTCTTCAGTTAGTGTTTCTCAACCCTGGCTGCACATTACAATCACTCAGGGAAGTTTTAAAAAATCCCACTGCTCAGACAGATCCCAGACCAATTAAATCTGACTCTCTGGAGAAGGGACCCAGACATTGGTATTTTTCAGGGGCTCCCTAAGTGATTCTAAGGTGTGGCAAAGTTTAGAATCACTGACCTGGAGGGATTTAGGAATTTCTCTCTGTCCCTGACCAGAAGAAGCCTGCGCCTCTACAGCTGTTTAGAGAGCAAGGTGCACGTGCTATTCTGTTGTCAAGTCTATCACATATTAACCACCTGCATGTCGCTCATTAATGCAAATAAGACCAGTCATCTAGGGCTTTTAGTCTGGGGGTGAAGAAACAAACAATAATTTTTCTGAAATGAAAAACATTGAGGAATAAATAGAATGAAGAGTTGGGCCCATTGTTTTGTCAAGATCTTGGGGGGCTTAGTTCAGTGAGCTCTTCCAGTGCAGGTCTGCATTGTTAACACATGGCTAAGGATAGTCTCACTGAAAACCCAGACAATACACATGAAATCACTGTAAAATAATGAGAAGAAAGTGGTGTTGGAATTAGCAGGACAGGACCAGACAGAGTAGGGACAGTAATGCATAGAAGGGGACTCAGAGAGTTTGGCCGTGGCCCTATTATAAGAGTTTGGCCATGGCCCTGTTATAAGGCCACAATGCACATGACTCCTTTGCTATAAGCTGAAAGGCACAGTACAAGTGTCAATAATTAAAGGCACGTTATCTCTAGGACCACAGAGTAAGTATAAGTAACATTCATGTTGTCTGATTCTTTTTTTCGATTTTCCTGGAATTATTGCTTTCAAGAATGCAGGTGCTCTGTACTGGCACTTAAAACTCTAAATGTTTGTTTGGGGTTTGATGAACAGTTCTCAATGTGAAATGATCATTTGGGAGGAAATGAGAAACAAAAGAAAAGTTGAAAAAAAATTCCTACCCCGATCCAACCTTACTTTATTTTTTAGACAGTGTAAGATTGTGTCATTTTTAGGTCTATATAGGATATCATTGTGTCATTAGTAATAAATTGAAATAATTATTCAGACATGGGTAAATAAGAGCAAATTTGTGCTGTTTATACTGAATAGAGAGGTAAAAACTTAAATACTAAGTTGTTTATGAATATCGACACAGACTGACTTGGAAATCCATCTGGACTCAGATTTAGTAAACAGAAGTATTTAACCTTGCAATATCATTCTAGATTCTCAGAGCTACTAGGGGAAACAAAGGTCTATACTTGAATTATCCATACTAGGTAATTATATACTGGGTTGTCATTTCAGTGAGGTGAGTCGGATATAGGAAAGCCAGTCATGACATTGAATTTACAGAAAAAAAAAAAACAATACAAAACATGGGAAAGACAGTATCGATTCATGATGAAGAGTGTTCTTAATTTTTTTTTTTAATTTTTTTTTTCAATGTTTATTTATTTTTGGGACAGAGAGAGACAGAGCATGAACGGGGGAGGGGCAGAGAGAGAGGGAGACACAGAACCGGAAACAGGCTCCAGGCTCTGAGCCGTCAGCCCAGAGCCTGACGCGGGGCTCGAACTCACGGTCCGCGAGATCGTGACCTGGCTGAAGTCGGACGCTTAACCGACTGCGCCACCCAGGCGCCCCTGTTTTTGTTTTTAATTCAACACTTTTCTCATACTGCTAATTATAAGATTTAAGTAATACTCAGAATCAGAGTGATACCCCACACAGTCCCATATATACTCAGATGATTGGAATCCCTGAGGTGCCCAGACATATGGATATGAGAAAAGACTTGAATGTTAGACTTTCGATCTACAACCTTTTTATCGTTAGAGTCAAGTGATGTAACTTTTGTAAACATGCCTTTGCATTTGTTGGACACTTGTTATGCAGCCAATTTTGCTATTCTTTCCCTACAGCAATAAGTTAAGCATTTTTGAGTTTGCCAGGTATTAATCACAGGTATTGGTTTGTGTGATATTTATAAACATCACATGGGGATGCCTAGGTGGCTCAGTTGGTTAAGTGTCTGACTCTTGGTTTCAGCTTGGGTCATGATCTTGGGGTTGGGCTCTGCACTGATGGCGTGAAACCTGCTTGGGATTCTTCCTCTCTGCCCTCTCCTCCTATGCACATGCTCTCTTTCTCAAAAATAAATAAACATTTAAAAAGAAACCACATGAGGAATGTATAATCATCTCCATTTATCTTACTGGGAAATTCAAGTACAGAGATTTTAAGAATTTGCCTATGGCTAACAGGTGACGGAACTAGGACTTGACCCCAGGCATTTGGTCTTCAGAATTCAGATTCTTTCCACTAAACAAACTATCATTTCCTGATTTGAAGATCTTTTATCATTTGATTTTCATTTAGAAAATGAGATGATATTTGTGTTAGAAACTGACTATCCAAAGATAAAAGTGATATGCTATTAATTACACCCCAATATCCACCACAACTTCCTGTCACCATCTATTTAATTAAATCCTCTGATAACCTTTACTGCCTCAAAAATATGAAGGTAGGCTAAGGAATCATATAGACTCTTAGAATTTCTGCTCATATGTATTGTACTCTATATTCATATATTTCACTGCCAGCCCTCTCCCCATCCCCAGCCCACATGTTACTAATGCGGAAAGTGAGGTCCAGAGAAAGAAATTTGCTAAAACATGGATTAAACTGAGCTCTGGGAGCTTCTATTAGCTTGAAGTGTTATAGCTCCTCCCAGACTCAAGAGTCCTTTGCTTCAGGATCAGGTCTGTGTTCTGTGTTCTAAAGAATTGTACTGAAATCCCATCTCCTTTGATGTTTGGTCCACTAAGAACTTCAGATTTCAGAAACTCAGAAGGATTTTGGGACTTCTACTTCTGATAGTGTCTTTTCAATTCCTCATTCATTTGACTTTTTCTGTAGCCTTTGTATCTGAGAAGCAACATATCCTCAGCATCTTTCTTGGTTAACTTTTGATATCATGTATCTATTTCTGGCTTTTATTATCTGTATTTTGTAAACTTTGTCAACTGTTTTCTGAGTTACTACCTGACCAAGTTTAGTGCTAGTTACTGGGTATGAATGAATCAGACTGGTATAGTTAACATCCTCACAGGGCTTATAGTCTAATAGGGTACATAAACAATTAAACAGAAAGTTATAGCTTAGAGAGGTAAGTCCAATAAGAGGGATGTAGATCCAGATGAAGTGGATCCAGGGAAGTCTTCATAGGAGAGTAGATATCTGAGATGAGAGGTAAAGGAGAAATATCAATTACCAGCCTCCATAATGGCAGGGACTGACCTAAGTGATATTACTATTCTTAACAAAGTGTCTGACATATAGTTTGAATTTAGCAAATATTTTTGAATGAAGAGATGAATGCAAAGTGAAGAGGTTGACAGAAACTCCCTCCTTGACCAAACTTCAGTTAGGCTTTCTTGAGCCCTCTCTTTTTGGCTAGGTTTATCCATGGGCCCTTCCTTTGGCCTACTGAGCTCAGTTTTAGCAATGAATAACCAATTTATTGAGAATACCCCATCTTTGGTATCTAATGACCTTGGCCTACCTTTATCGAGAATCCAGTTTAGCAAAAATCCTCCTATCCTTGATATTTGGTCAAATCCCCTCTTAATTTTTTATCCCTTTCTCTGCTCATTGGATATAAATCCTCAGCTGTCTGTTGTGTTTGGAGTTAAGTTCAACCTCTGTTCCTTATTGCAACAGTCTCAAGTAAAGTCTTTCTTACTATTTAACAAGTTTCAGAATGTCTTTAATAAGGGTAAAGAGTATGAAGGCTCAGATGCAAGCATCTTCAGTTCACTTATTTTCTTCTTGTACTTTGGTAATTTTTCTGCAAAAGAAGAAAAATTTTACACCATTGAGTTTTATGGAGATTACATTAAATAATATATGAAAATGATATATGTAAAATATTAAAATAATGTTTGGATAGAATAGATGCTAAATAAGTGATAGATATTATCTCTTTCTAATATCATTTCCTTGTGCTCTTAGTTATCCAAAGTAAGCTTTGCTTTCCTGGAATCTAGATAGAATAAATGAAGTCTGAGCATCTCCTGAAATTATGTGCAATATTGTGTATACACTCCATGCCTTATGTAACACCCCTAACCATTTCATATCATCTGTCCCAACAACTACCCCAATTGACTTCTCTTCCTAAAGACTATATTTCTCTCTGTAGTGCTGTTTCTCTCTTAGCTTCTCAAGGTATACATCTTTTAATAAACTTTGATGGTTCTCTCTAGTTTACCCTTTCTAGTAGTTCTGCAATCACATGTCAGCAGTGTTTCTCTTAAAATGCTATGTTTTGTCTTTTTTTTTTCTACTGTCACTTTGGACCATTTTCGCTTTGCATTGAGATTTCTGTAATAGCTTCCTAACTGGTCTCCTGGCTCCTAGCTTTTCTTCAGAGTTAGTCCATCCTTCATGGCATTGCCATGTTTTATCTTTAATGAATTGGTCCTCTATTCCCAACTCCTTATTATTTATTGGATGATGTCCCTTACCCACTATGATGGGCCTTTGACACTTCTTTATTGTTCAGTGCATTTGCTACATTTTGTGATCAAGAATAGAAATTATTTTCTTGATGGATCCTCTTCTTCCCAATAAGTAATAATTAATTAATAATTGCTTAAGCCAGGCTCCAAATGGTCTGAGCATATTCTTCTTGTTTTTCTAAGAATGTCCTTCCACTCTCTTTTCTGCCCATACAAATCCTTGCCATCTTTCATGCTCTAGTTCAAGCCTCTCATGTTTCAAAGGAGAATTCCCTAATGGTCATCTTTCACTTTTTTTCCTCTTCTAACTTCTGATTGCATGGATTGCTAAATTCATGCAATTTATGGTGTGAGTGCTTGTGTGTATGAGTATGTGTGTGCATGTGAGCACACAGGCATGTGCACCACTTCCTCCTCCTGACTCATGACAGGAACAGGACTTGTCTTCCATTCACATTGCTACCACCACCAGACTATGTTTTAAAAAGTAGGGGCACTCTAGTGGCTCAGTCACTTAAGCATTCGACTTCGGCTCAGGTCGTGATCTCATGGTTTGTAAAATGTACTTAATAAATAGTTGTAGTTGATAAGCAATCTTCACCATATATGTAGGTCTAATTTTCAGCTTAGTTTCTTAAATATTTTGGAAGGTGTAGAAAAATGTAGCCATAGAAATTTCAGTTCTCTAGAGTAACAGTGTACTATGAAGGTTGTTTAACAAGCGGTCAATTCTCCCAAGTATGGAAAAAGATACATAAATCAATAAGGAATTTGTTATTTTCGAACTGTGTCCTCCTGCAAGACATTGTTTATGAATAAGTTCCACCTTAAATCAGAAATCACATCACTCCTGTTGATTAAGTCATAAGTTATTACCTGACTCTGCAGTCTTGGCCATTGTTAAGTTATTTCTATAAAAGCGAGGACCTGAGCTTAATGCTTTGTAAGGGTCTTTGCCATCTGAAAATTTCTTTAAATAATTCTACAGAGATAAACTTTTACACATGCATTGAAGGGCTTGAAGGTTATTTTCCTTTCTGAAATTTATATGCAAAATAATGTACTGAAGGCTAAATAAAACACAGGCAAAAGTGTCCACTATTTTTCCATTTTCTAATTCAGAGAAGTTACTGGATAAATTTAATTTTAATCTTTAACATCATCTTACCTGAGAGAAATTATATAAAGATATTTAAAGCAGTGATCAATTTATAATGTTTGAGAGAAAGAAAGCAATGAGCCAAAGAGGAAAAATAATACTACTAATAAATATTTATTTATTGCTTACTATGTTCCTGGCTTTGGTACACACTTGATATCAACGTTTTGTTCTTCATTTCCAAAGTGAAATATCTGGTGAGCCATTATAAATAATAGAATATTGGAACTTTATGGGACTTTAGAGGTCACCTAGTCTGCCCTCTAATTTTATAGATAAGGACACTGAAGTGAGAAAATGGGAGTTAAATTGTCCAAGGTCACAGGACAGTTTAAAGACATTCTTATTAGGATTAAATATCCAGTTTTCGTAACCTTCTCCCAACTGGTAATTTTATCTTAATCCTTGCTGATATAAAGGGATGAATTTTGCAATAGACTTCATATTGAAGTCTGATCTCATATTGATAAAGATTTGCTATAGACACTTGGATCTGCTGTACAACATACTATAGAATACATTGTGCTAAGAACTTTTTAAGAGGGTAGGTCTCATGTTAAGTGTTCTTTTTTTTATTTATTATTTTTAATGTTTATTCATTTTTGAGCGACAGAGCATGAGCAGGGGGGAGTAGGGCAGAGAGAGAGGGAGACACAGAATCCGAAGCAGGCTCCAGGCTCTGAGCTGTGAATACAGAGCCCGATTTGGGGCTCCAACTCACAAGCTGTGAGATCATGACCTGAGCCAAAGTCAGATGCTTAACCGACTGAGCCACCCAGGTGCCCCTCATGTTAAGTATTACTAAAAAAAAATAGAAATAATGGAAAACAAAAAAGCAAAAGCAAGGGTATATAAATCCTTTGGAGATGATGGATGTATTTATAACCTTGATTGAGATGATAGTATCACAGGTATATGCATATGTCCAAATTCATCAAAATGCAGATATGTTAAAAAGATACAATTTTTCTATATGAAGTATACCCCAGTAAAGCTGAAAACATCATGTTCAAAAGAAATAAAAATTAGATTTGCATTATATGTTAAGTAAATTAATGTTAATTCAAATTGTCAAATTAAAAATTGGAAGTTTTTACATAAAATCTAGTTTTCTGGCTTCTTGTGCCCTGTCTCTGAACAGAACCATTCCCAGAAGTTTTACTGAGATACATGCTTTGCAGTTCAACTGGCCATTCTCATGATATATGTTCTGTTACCAGTAGAACTGTGAATTTCAGATCTTCATTGTCAAGCCTTTGTCTGTATGTACTCAGGGTGTTTCATTCTTCCTTTTTAATTCCCCTTTGTCTCTGCCTTCATTCAGGCCTTCAGCACTTGTTCTTTGGACTGGTTAGGACACTGGTTTTCTTGTCTCTGATAACATTTGATTGCTAGCTTTCAAGGCCCGTGAGTTGGTCTCTTGCTTTCAGAAGTGGCTGGGGTGTAGCTACTAAGAGGTAAGGAACAATTGCTCACTTTCTTATTAAGAGATCATTTAAAATTCTTTTTCAAGGTAATGTGATGCCATCCCCATTAAGTTGGTGAGACAGAGAGAAAAGGCTCACACTGTCCCAAAGCAGATCAACCTGCCTGCCTGCCTGTATTCACTCTGGTCCTGGCTCTCTCTCCTGCAGCTCAGCTGTGCCTGACGGTACCAGGCTTCTCTCCTCACTGTGCTCTGTATTCAGTGGGTCTTCAGCTAGGTTTTCCCTCCACCTCTAATACCTTTCCCTCCCTATCTCCCCCATTGTTTATATCTGGACCTTGAGCCTAGGGAAGATCAATAAAAAGATATTCAAGTTTTTAAATGTTTTTCTTATCAATGAATTTGTCTTGGGCATAGTATTTCAATTTCACAAATGATCTAGGAGTGTCTCTCCATGGAAATGATCTCAGGCATTGAACTGAAAGTATAAAATATATGCTAATGATGAAAAGAAAGGGCAAAAGGGACATTACAGGAAGAAATATTTTATGGCCAATATAATGGCATAGCAAAACACTTTTGGAATAACTAAGCATTTCTGTTAAAAACATAAAAGGTCAAATAGCATATCTTATAATGCAGAGAGAAATTCATTCAATTTTAAAGTTGTTCTTGCACTATCCAAAGTTACTTAGAGGACAAACTAACTGAGGTTAATAGACTTTAATATGTCACCAGCCTAAGTGGTCGATCAAAATATAAATTTAAAGGAATAAGGCAGATATTTCAAGCCTGTAAACACATGTCATCAATCTCTTAAATGATTTTGTTTCTCGTTTATCCTAATACTATGACAGTTCTAATCCTGCATATTTTCCCATCAAAAGTGCAACTTTCAATTTCTCTATCATTGTAACTTTGCAATCATCTTCATAAATAGTGAAATCCTATTCAGCACTGACTCCTTTAAAATCAGTAATTATGGATGGAGTTTGAGGCAGGCAGGGGACTTGATTCCGAGGTATGGCTCCTGGCCTGACTCCGCTAACTTGGTTTCACCTCTCTTTTTAAGGGTGCTCTGGGCCAGTACTAACTCTCAGCATATTGCACTTGATTCTTTTTTATTTTATTATTACTTTCTGTCTACAATGTCATGTTATGTTGTTACATTGTTTTCTCTTTAATTTTTTAACATTTATTTATTTTTGAGAGAGAGAGAGAGAGAGAGAGAGAGAGAGAGATCGACAGAGCCCAAGTGGAGGGGGGGGGCGGCAGAGAGAGAGAGGGAGACACAGAATCTGAAAATCTGAAGCAGGCTCCAGGCTTTGAGCTGTCAGCACAGAGCCCAACACGGGGCTTGAACCCACGAACCATCAGATCATGACCTGAGCCAAAGTTGGTTAGGACACTCAAACAGCTGAGACACCCAGGTGCCCCAGGTTGTTACATTGTTCCAGAGGAGGACAACTAACATTAAGTGAGCAATATGCCAAAAGGAAAGTTTATTTTCAAACTTCTTATTAACAATAGGATTTTATTGGTCTCAACAAGTGCCTCTTTGGAGAGTTTTAGAATAACAGCAACAACAAAACCAAACCAAAAACAGAAGAAAAAAAAGGTAAAAAGAGAGGGTTTTTCCATGATGAAAACATGGAGATTCTGATAACTTGAGACAGAGGCTGTTTATGCACACCAACTCTTTTGACATTTTTTCCCAATCAAGTGAGTTGAGATAATTTATAGGGAATTTTCAGTAAAACTATATAAAAGTCTTTGCATGTGTTGTTCCCTTTGCCAGGAAATCTCTCCCTGACCCATATTCCTCTGCTCTTGCATTACCTCTTCAGAGAGATTTTTCTTTGGCCAACTGATTTAAAGCAACACAATAGTCCTCTTTATTCCCTTGTATTGAACAGTTTTTCATCAAATTATTGTTCCTTACAAATGAGTCATAACATTTATTTGTAGATTGTATAATTGGCATATTAGATAAATGAAGGCAAGGATGTCATCTTTTTTGTTCACTGCTCTATTCTCAGAGCCTAAGACAGAGGCCAGACACAAAGCAGGTTCTCAATAATTATTTGTTGAAATTATTAATTAATGAAAATATGGGTCCCTTAGGAAGGATTATTTTATTTCAAAATTGCACACCATGTGATTACACATCATGATGAATATTCAATCTACCATCTTTCTTGAGGTTATAAAACACATTTGTACAAGTGTATATGCTTTAGTTCATCAGATATATTTGTACAAGTAACCAGTTATAAGAAAACAACACAACCTGGTTAAGCCAAGCAGTCAATTAAAAAACAACACCTTAATCTAACTTTATTGTTTCACGTATTTCAAATTCCTATGTACTTTTTAAGTAAATCTAAAATTTTTTTTGCTGGTGTTTTTTGTTTGTTTGTTTATTTTTAGTGGCAACAGAGTGGGGACATGAGATTAGCAGTGGGCAGGGAAGTGATTTTAAAGCCGGAGGTGATCAGTTTCCATTAGCATAGCATGCCTCTCTTACTTTCTACCCTTTTTCTCTAGCATGAAGATTTAAAATATGTTTGTTACATAGAATGCCTGAAGTTGGTCTGTTTGATGACACTGAGAAGAACCTTGAGAAATGTTCCTGTTTATCTACATAACCAGAATAACATTTTACTGACATTGAAAAGCATGTGAATTTTCTTTCAATAAATGTTTCAGTTGAGATGGAAATGCCAATTTATTTATGTCAAAGTGTCCAAAAGTACTCTGAAAGAAAAGTTACGATTTGATTTTTGAGCCAAACTTGATTGAGCACTTGCCATATGTCATCTATTCTGCTACCTTCTGGAATGTCAAAGGTCACCAAATGACAGGCACTGTCCCAGGGATTGCACAGAGCAATAGGAGAGATTATTTCTTTGTTTTTTCACACATTTATTGATTTATATGTACTTAATCTTGAAACAAAAATGATTTAAAGTAATCTCTAAAAGGTTATATAATACAAAATAATATGTTGGAAGCAGGAAAGAAAGATAAGGTAGAGGATAAACAAGGAGAAGGCAATAAAATATGGGCATGGAAGAATATATCCTTGCTGAGGGGTATACATGAATTGATAATTACAACTCAGTGTGTGAATAAATGTAACACTGAAAGTATGCACATGGAACAGTTTTAACAGATAAGAGAGTGAATAAATATTTCTCAGGAGATTTTGATTGAGTCAGAGAAGGTGCCTAGAATTAATGGATTTCCTGAGTTCTTGAGGAAGAATAATAATTGTTCAGACAGATTGAGTGTGTGTGTGGGGGGGGGGTTACAGTACTCTAGGCAAAGAGAAAAGCATGTGGCATGTGCAAAATTATAGAAGCATGCATAATTAAAACAGCATGGGACGTTTGGGAAATTATAAGGATAAAAATGAAATGGGAGAAGCCAGTGATGAGGGTAAAAAGGGAGGATGGCTTCCAGCCAGTTTTTGTGCTGCATTAATTTGGTGTCAGATAGAAAAACACGGGTAATGGTGCACCTCAGTGAACACAGTTGTGGATGGTGGTTCAGTTGTGTTTTGAGGAGGAGATGTTGTGACTCATTCAACTTTTAAGTATGCCGTAATGTTTACTAATGGTTCAGATCACTGGAGGGTAACCTGAAGGCATTCCCAGAGCAGAGCTGGTTACCTCTGTGTCATGAAATGATCCTCCAAATGCGAATCCTTTAGAGCCAAAATGATGGGGGTAAGGTTCATGGGGAATTTACGGAATCCTAATTCTTTTGTAATTGCCTTAAATATCTTTCCTCAGCAGCAGTTATTTCAAAAAGATGCTGTTGCACTAAATATTCCTGATACCTTACTTTTTTTTTGGTCAAAGAACTATATACCTCATGTCAGATGTATACCTGTTACAGGCAATGCTTTAAAAAGGACAGAGACCTGATATAACATATATTTTATTCTTTGTTACCTGCATCTCACATCCATTCCTTTATTGGACCACAATTTCCACCTTCTGTGAGCTTTTTCTCCCTGTGTGGCATTAACACAAGCCACGTATTTTCCCAGACTTTGGTCTCTTGCCCCATGGTTAACAGAACAATCCTTTAAGCTCTAGTATGTATCACTGGTCCTGGTCACATGAGTCACCTTTGCTCATTGGCTTCATTCTGAGTACATGCACGTTGACAGCCCTGTACAAACCATATGCTAAAGCTGTCCCAATCCATACTTACTGTGCTCTTCCAGACACAATCTTTTCTCTATCCTGTGCCCTGTGTCATATCTCTAACAAACACATATCTCACTTCTACTTAATGAAATTCTGAACATTCTTTAAGGTCCAGGTGAAACATCTTTCTTCACCGTATCACTCATCCTAATAGGCTTGGAAACAAAATCCTCCTTCTTTAGACTACAATAACAATTTCTTTCTCTTGTATCTCATTTGTGGTATCGTGTGGTAGTGTGTGTGTGTGTGTGTGTGTGTGTGTGTGTGTGTGTGAGTGTGTTTTGAAATTTGTCGTAGGATTCCTCCCATTCCTGCCTCCCATCTAGTTAATTAATATCTATCATCTCACATATTTTTTATGAGTATATTTAGGTTTTACTCTCTTAGCAAATATAATTTATGCAGTACATACACACACACACACACACACACACAGTCAGCTATAGTCACCATGTCACATATTAGATTCTTAGACTTTATTCAAACTTTCATATAGCTGAAAGTTTGTAATTTTACCAACCTCTCCCTCTGCCCATCCCAGCCCCTGGAAACCCACTTTTCTATTCTTTGGTTCTATGGGTTTGGTTTGTTGTTGTTGTTTTTTAAGATTCTGCATATCAGTGACACAATATAGTATTTGTCTTTGTCTGACTTATTTCACTTAGCATAATGCCCTCAAGGTCCATTCATGTCGTCTTAAACAGCAGTATTTCCTTCTTTCTCATGGGTGAATAATCTTTCTCTCTCTGTCTCTTTATATATATATGTATATATATATATATATATATATATATGTATATATATATATACATATATATGTATATATATATACACACACACACATGCATGCACGCATACACATATACACATGTGTGCACACATACACACACACATACATACCTCATCTTCTTTACCCATTCATCCATTGACAGATATGCAGGTTGCTTCCATGTCTTGGCTGTTGAACATGGGAGTGTCCCAGAAGTAGGATTGCTGGATCTTTTGATATTTCTATTTTTAATATTTTGAGGAACCTCCATGCTGTTTATAGTGGCCACAACAATTTACTTTCCCACAACAGTGTACAAGAGCTTCTTTTCTTCTAAATCCTCACCAACACTTGTTTATCCTTTTTCATTCTGTTGAGGCTCTCCTTTGCTGTGCAAAGGATTTTAATTTCATGTAGCCCCATTTGTTTGTTTTTGCTCTCATTGCCTTTGCTTTTGGTGTCAAATCCAAAAAATCATTGCCAAAACTGGTGTCAAGGAGCTCACCTTCTTCTATATTTTTTTCCAGGGTGTTTATTTATATTGCGATTTTTTTCCATTAGAGTATGGAAGGATACTAATCCATAAAATAAAACCAAATAGCACCTTTGGAAACAGCTGCTTTGTTGACAGGTAACATGCAAGAGTTGCACCGCGTTGCACCAGGCATATCATTAGGAAGATAGTGAAGGCCCAGATAAATGACAGTTCAAACAAATTAACCACCTACAAGGGGCTATAATGGATTTCATTTACTCCTGCTGGTCACATGGAAAGAAGGTGCCTCACAAGTAAAGCCGGCAGCTTGTTGAAATGTGGGAAACATGTTATAAAGACCTGGGCTGAGACTACATAGAAATTAAGATCAATTATATTCTCTGCAGTTCTGATGACATCATCTATCTTTGTTGTGAAAGAGATTTAAGAATTCTATTACTTACATGTACATTACTCTTTATAAATTAGAGAATATTTCAACAACTGTTATCTCATTTACTTATATCAACAAATCAGTGAATAAGAGATTGGATTTACTTGTCCCAATTACAGGTGGAGAAGCAGAGACTTAGAGTTTTGAAGTAAATTGCTAAATGTCACAAAATCACTGAATTGCAAAACTAAGTCTGGAGTGCAGAATTTGGACTTCTATGGGGGTGTCCTTCCTTTAAAAGAGGAAATACATCTCTGATTTGGGAGGGGGAAAAATCCACTGGGGACAAATTCTAGAAGATAAGAAACCTCTTCTATAATCCAGCATAATTTTTTTTTTTTTGCCTGCCTTGGAATATGTGGTGAATTTATATTGCACCAATTTAGGTACGCTGAGAGTACATTTTCCATAATTCACTTCTATGCATAGCTCCTAGTTAGCCTAGCCCAACCAAATCATCCATTAGCTTCTTTGACTCCACAACCAGGAACATATTTAGCTCTAGGTTGAAGGGCATCAACATGTCATGAAGAATACCTGCAGTACCAAAGTTGGTGGCTTGGGGATGGTGAGGGGCTGATGTGAGTTCCACTTTATCCTCATGAGTTCTAGCTTTTATTCCTGTGTTCCACTTTGTCCATTTCTCACCAACCTCACATCAGTTTGCTCTTCCATGCTGCCTATCATATACGACAGCCCTTACATTGACTATTTAACCAGCTCCCACAAGTTCCTATACTCTTTTGGTTGTATGTATATATGTGTATTTATTACATATAATAAATCATATAAACATATATATGATTGTCTATATTGCTACCACACCATGGGGATGAGGAAGAATATGTCTATAATAATCCAGAGAGATCCCCTGGGATGCCTCTCTGTACTTGCATATCCTATGGTTAAAGTCAATGGAAAAACTTTGATGTCCCAATATAGGCAGTTCTGCTAATGGTCCAGACCCTTCAAGAATGAGGATGTGGGGCCTATACAGCAAGTGACTGTGGCCAGCTGACATGCTTGTTTAGAATAAAGGGAATATAGAACAGGTAGTGGAAGAAGGTAGTTATAAATACCAGTCATGACAATGTGACCAGTTGCATAAATGGGAACTGCATTAGTCATGCACATTTCTTCTTTACTGTGATATGAACAGATGTGTGTATATGTTAACTGTTTTTTCTCTTCACCTGTCCCATTTCCCTACTATCTATGGTAAAATGTATTAATAGTAGTGAATTTTATATCTCAGTGTTTACATTTCAGAATGTCAAAGGGTGAATGTGACTCAGCTAGAAGAGGAATAAACATCACTTCAAAATAGATTAAGGCAATTTGTGTAGCATCTTTTAGGGAGATGGTTAGCATGTTTTTGGTTTTGTGACGGATAGTTGCATTATGTTAAGTGGAAGTATGATTTTGTACTTGTCTTTATTTGGAAATTAAGTTCAGTGTGGTTAAAAGAGGTGTAAATGGATGCCAACTTGACCAGGAGTAGACTATGATAGATTTGTATTCTCTCCATTTAGCTAAACTGGAATTGCATTTCTAAGAATCCCCTGGCTGGAGAGTTCCAAGTTAGTGGGACCCATAAAAGATATTTGCATTAAACGTAGTGAATCAACAGGCAGTTGGAAATGGAAGATGGATGGAAAGTGGTGAGAGCGAGGATGAACTCACAATTTGTATATGCTATGAAATACAAACTTAAAATCAGTGTGTGTGTGTGTGTGTGTGTGTGTGTGTGTGTGTGAATGAGATTCCTGATGGTACAGTCTATTCTTCAAATTGCAGTGATTTCTAATTCAAAAAGTGTTAGATTCATACAAACATATAGGTGCTCTAATGGGCAAGAGGCTTTGCTTTGAGGCTGTGCTAATGATGAAGATCATAACAATAGCTAAAATTTACTGTGTTCTTACAGTGTGATAAAATTGTTTTAAATCCTCTATATTAACTCTTTTTACAATATCACCATAACCTTGGGGCTAGGTGCTATCACGATCATCATTCTTATACAAATCAGGCAGCTGAGGTATATGGAATTTAAGTCACATCTCCACTGTCACCCATCTGATGTGGTTGGAAGCCTTGGAGTTGGACACAAAGGACCTGCTCTAACCATTGTGCCATGGGGCTGTCAGTGCAACCCTGTACATGAAGCTTCTTGTGAATGATCTGATTGACCTATGTGTAGTGGGCCAGAGGGGAGGGAAATGAGATAATGGGATAATCTGTGTAGTTAACTGTGGTTTAGGGATTCCAGGAAATCGGTGGTAAAAAGAAAGAGAGAGAGGCAAAAGAGAAGGAAATGGAAACAACTCTAATACCTTGAACACACAGCTGGTTTGAACTGCTTTAATAGTCATCTAACCTTGTCTCAGGGGAAACCAAACTTTTTCTCCAATGTGTGTAGTATTTTATCCAACACCACTCTGGCTTTAGTGTGCCAGACATCTGGCAAAAGATGATATGTCCTAACTTTTTCTGCCCTTGATCTTGTCAGAATTTCAGAATCATCAATTTTTCATATTTAGTGCACTAAAATGATCAGACCCTATATTTAAACTTACAATCAAATTGTTCTGTTTGTATGGTAGAATTAAACTGAAGAGAACAATTGTTTTGGTGATCAAATCAGCAGGAGTTTTTCATTTAACATCTTAGATTTTTTTTTATTGAGGAACATTTTGTATAAAATAAAATTAACCATTTTGTGCCAAAACTATCCCTATCTAGTTCCCAAACATTTTTGTCACCCCAGAAAGAAAGCTCATATTTATTAAGCAGAATAACTATTATCTTAATTTTAAAAAATTTGTGGGGGCACCTGGGTGGCTCAGTCGGTTGAGCATCTGACTTGATTTTGGCTCAGGTCATGACCTCGCAGTCGGTGAGTTCGAGTCCCACATGGGGCTCTGTGCTGACAGTGTGGAGCCTGCTTGGGATTCTCTCTCTCCCTCTCTCTGCCCTCCCCTGCTTGCTCTCTCTCTCTCAAAATAAATAAATAAACTTTTAAAAATCATGTGTGGAAAATCCTACTTGTTTTTAAAAATCTACCAGAAATATCTCCCATTCTGCATTGATTTTGCCTTTTACTTACTTACACTAGTATATTCTTTTCTCCCGGTCTCTGACATTTTAAAAATTTATTATGTGTGAATAATATTAATATCCACACATATTATGGATATCTTAATAAATTTATATATTTATATTCATTTAATTTAATAGACTTCATGGTTTTTTATATATTTATATTTTAATATATTAATATATTTATACTTTTAATTTTTGTTTTAGTCAAATCCCCTTGTCTTTTAAGTTTTATAATTTTCAATTTCTGTCTTTAAAAATTTCTTATACTGAGATAATAGAAAATATTTTCTTCTAAAATTTTAAGGCTTACTTTTCAAGGCTTTTCTCTGGAATTTATATTGTGTATAGTGTAAAACAGGAAATATTGCTTTGCAGGTAGAAAGCCATTTGATTGAGAATCAGTTTCTTTTTTTTAATAAATTTTTAAAAATATTAAAAAAAATATTTATTTACTACTGAGAGAAAAAGAGAGAGCACAAGCTGGGGAGAAATAGACAGAAAAGGGAGACACAGAATCCAGAGCAGGCTCCAGGATCTAAGCTATCAGCACAGAGCCCGACGCAGGGCTCAAACCCACAGACCCACAGACCGTGAGATCATGACTTGAGCTGAAGTCAGACACTTAACCCACGGAGCCACCCAGGTGCCCTGAGAATCAGTTTCAGATCACCAGTTCCTTTCTGTGTAATGTGTTTTGCTTCCTCTTTCCTTTGTAAGTTGCTGTCTACATGCAGGTTTAGAGAGATATATAAATTCTGTAGTGTAGCCCTCTTATTTTATAGGGCAAAATAACAGGGCCAAGGCCAAAGCACATAGTACAAAAATGAAGAACTCATTCTTGTCAATGGACAGAGATTAGGCAAATGCCTGAGTAACAGCCTGGTTCTTGTTAGCATACTTGCCTCATATGTTTCATACATAAAAATGATGACTGTGTTTCTAAAAAGTTCTGAAAAAATCGGTATGTGAGACCCAAAATGATGCTGTAAATAAACTTAAGTATATTAAGAGATAATTTATAGCATTTGCCACACTTTATAGGTTTATAGATAAGTTAAACCTGTGATGATCTATATTTTCTCTTATTTTTAAAATAACCTATGAAGTAATGAATAGAGATGGTTGGTCATCTTTTATATTTGTCCTTGAACCCAAAGACTTATGTTTGAATTCTAGTCTTCCCACGTATTAGAGTAATGACTATTGAAAAATTTCTTAAATTGCTGAATCACAGTCTACTCATCTGTATGATCTCATAAATAAGACTGTCTTGAGTACTACTTGAAATGATGCATTAAAACACTTAGCTCAGGATGTAAGACAAAATATTTCTAAAATAAATCTAAATCAATGTGTGGGTGAGTGTGTGTGTGTGTTCATTTTGGAAATATAAAAACAAGGTGATATTGCATACAAAACAACAAAAAATATATAAAATAATAGAGATAATAAGATTTAAAGTTTACTAAGGTCTTTTATTGTAGAATAAACTTAGAGATATTAACATTGATTTAGAATTCATCAAATCAAATGTGCTCAGTAAATTTTAAGTAAAAATCCTAAGATATGTATAATATATATTTTGTGTACAGAATATATAAGTTCCAAAAAGTTCTATGGATGGACAAAAACAAAATAAATCAAACTTAATCATTCCAGTCAAATGTAAGAAGAGAGGGGGAAATGCTTAGAAGAGTTGGGTAAATAGCAAACATAGGCATATAAAAAATAAATCCAAGTATATAACTACTCATGATAAATTTAAATAAGCTTTATATTTGTCATCACAGTCTGATGTAGGCAAGATTGTAATGTTGGCTATAACAAGTAGTATTACTGAATGTGTAGTGGATGCCAGGTGCTAAGTATTTTATCTGTATTAGCTTATTTAACTTTGGTAATGACCCTTGTAGGTAGCTTGTGTTCCACTTTCACAAGAGGACAGATAAATGGAAAATAGAGTTATCAGAGGATAAAGAGAGGAGACAGATTTAAATTTTAGTTAGTTTGGTTTTAGACCTGCTGTCCTTTATTTCTATGCTCTATAGTTGCTCTAAGAGAATTTTAAAACAAATGTCATTCCTAGGACTGATATGTTGGGTGTGTTTCCTATAATGTTAGGAATAGAAGAAGGACCTGAAATTAGAGCTTGTATTAACCTTGGATCAGTTATCTTAATAAGCCTGGTAGAAAAAGATAAAGAAATAAGAAGTACTAGGGTTAGGACAGAAGACAATTTTACCAGTGTTCATAGAATAGTGAGGATAGCATGTTGGTTACAAAAAAAAAAAGAGAGAGAGAGAGAGAGGGAGAGAGAGAGGGAGAGAGAGAGAGAAAGAAAAAGAAGGAAAGGAAAAGAAAAGGAAAAAGAGAAAGGAAAAGAAAAACATGAATAAAGCCTGCAGGCAGTTTCCTTGGTTTTATAATTTGACATTAATCTTTTCCAGCTCCATGAATTTGAACAAGTTGCTTGATTTTTCTGGGACTATTTCTGTAGCAATAAAACGGCACACTAGTTATACTTTATAGAATTTATAAGGATTAAATGATTTTCCTGCTTACTAAAAAGGGAATAATTTCATATAGATTGAATAAAAATTCGACATCTAACAATAATATGCGTAATCAGGAATGAAACTGCATACAAACACTCATACCAATACTAAGCATACAATTTTTACATCTTGGATCATTCTTTAGAATTACCATCTTTTAATATGCTATTTGATCATTAGTTATCTTCTGTTAGGTGACTATTCATATACTTTAAGTTTTTCTATTAGGCCATTTTTCTTATACATTTCTTGGATATCTACAAGATACCTATAAGATGTATGGATTCTGGATACTAAGCTTTTATTTATTTTATGTGTGGTCTTTTTCTTTCAATCTTTACCTTTTCTTGTCATTTTGTTATAGTGTTGTTTGATTGACCAGAATGTTTAATTTAATTCAGGCAAGGTTATCAATCTTTTCTTTTAGGGATTACACTTTTTATGTTTATAAAAAGAACTGTTCCATATTCAATATCATATTCTCCTATTTTTCCTATAAATGTTTAAAGATTTGCTTTCCCTATTCATCTCTTTCATCCAAAAAAAAAAAAAAGACTTTTATCTATGGTGTAAGGAAGCATTTTTTTCCCACATAGTAAATGATTGCTTCATCATAATTTATTAAATAGTATATGTTTCTCCCAGTAATTTATAAGATTCCTGTGTTATTCATTAAATATCTTTGTGTGTGTGTTTGTTTTAAGTCATTCTAACCCATCTCTTTGGTCTGTTTGTCATCCCTTGCACCAATGTCAGATTGTCTTAGCCATAGTTTTGTGATAATCCTGGCTATCTTATAGGTGGGTTCCTCTGTCTTATTATGGGTTCCCCAAGAAACAGAGTCTAAGTTGGAAAACTTATGTCCTACAACTTTATTGGGGAATGTAATCTCAGGAAGAAGTGAGGGACAAGTGATATAAGGCAAGGATGGAGAGTGAGCCCTTAGGTGTAACTGATTGTTGGATATATATGACTATTTCAATAAGCAGTACCCTGGAGCCTCACTGAGTCTCTACAGTTCATGCAGGGGGGAAAAGGGAATAGATTTATTTATCCAGCATTTATTCTTGTGTTTGTGTTGTCTGTGTATTGGAGTTGAGGAAGCTTGGAATGAACAAGGAAACGCTGAGGCAGGAGGCAAGACTATAGCAAGTCCTGAGCTGAGGTATGGTCAGGGTGGAGCACATGCATAGTGAGATGCCTCAAAGTAGCTGAAACAAGAGCCTAGGAGGCCACAAGGACCTGGAGTGGTGCATGAATGGTGGCTAATACATTTTCTAGCTTGTTTTTCTTCTGTAAAATGTTCCTGTTTAGTTTTGCTTCTTCGTGTTCAATATGAATTTTATTTTTTTAATGTTTATTTATTTATTTTGAGAGGGAGAGTGCACATGGGTGCGTATGAGGAGGGGAGGGGCAGAGAGAAAGAGGGAGAGAGAGAGCAGGGGAGGGGTAGAGAGAAAGGGAGAAAGAGAATCTTAGGCAGGCTCTATGCTCAACTTGATCCAACGAACCATGAGATCACGACCTGAGCCGAAATCACAAGTCAGAGAATTAACAGATTGAGGCACCCAAGAATCCCTCAATATGAATTTTAAAATCAGTTTATCAAGTATCAACTGAAAAAATACTATTTAGATTTGTATTAGAATTGTAATGAATTGATAGATTTCTCTGGAGAAAATTGACGCTTTTATGATGCTTTGTCTTTCATACAGTTCAAAGAAATTATCTTTCCATATATTTTTGTCTTACTTAATGTATTTTAATAAGATTTTATATTTATCAGTAAAGATTTGTAAACTTCTGTATATTCATTCCCAAAAGTCTATAAGCTTTTGTTGTTACTTAATATTTCACCCAGAATATATTTATATCTTAGAAATCTATAAGAAAAATAAAAACAATCTAAGACAAGATGGTGAAGGGTCAGTCATATCAGAGGATAACTAATTGGTCAAGTAACAATGAAAGTTCATACTTCCTAGAAAATAGGATAATTTATACTTAGAAAATAATATTTCACCTACATCATGCAAAAATAAAACCTGAGAAAAATATGTGTAGTTAAGAATGAAACCAAACAAGGGGCACCTGGGTGGTTCAGTCTGTTAGGCGACCAACTTTGGCCCAGGTCACGATCTCACGGTTCATGGGTTCGAGCCCCGCATCCGGCTCTGTGCTGACAGCTCCTAGCCTGGAGCCTGCTTCTGATTCTGTGTGTCTCTCTCTCTGCACCTCCCCTGCTCATGCTCTCTTTCTGTCTCTCGAAAAATAAATAAATGTTAAAAAAAAAATTAAAAAAAAAAAAAGAATGAAACCAAACAAACGATGGAGCATACAGTGGTAAATACACTTCAATCAATTTGGCAATATCTGGTAAAGTTAAATGTGAAAACAATTTCCAGAGAAACATACATATGATTAAAAGACTAAACAGAAGGGAACATTGTTATATTATGATAGAAGAACATCTGAATATTTGCCGTTTGGTGAACTGATGAGCACATTATAATATATCCATAATGTGATGTACTACAGGGCAATGTAAATGAACTGCATTTACATACATCAACGAAGATGAATATCAAAGAACACAAGATCATGACAAAAAAAACGAGTTGCAAAAAAATATGTATAGCACGATAGCATTTACATAAAGCTTAAAGCATACAAATAATACAGTTCATTTCTAATGAAAGTAAATATAGAGGTAAATATATACAACCATGAATGCCATTGACAAATGCAAAATTAGGCCTATTTAGAATCTTTTGAGATGGAGAGCAAAGGAATGCAAGAGGAACATCCAGTGAACTCAACCTGACCTGCAATGTTATGTTTCATGATAAATATTACTTTTTTATAACATCATGGTAAACTGCCTAAACGATGACAGAGGGATGTCTACACAGGTGTTTGTTAAATATTCTCTTTACAGGTAATATTCTTTGGGATCAAATATCCTTAGGCTTACAGACAATCCCAAGAATTACTTAAATTTTGGGTTATTGTGTAGTTTCTTCTGAAGACAATTGTGATATCCATAGACAATAAGGAAGGCATACTCTCTGCTAAATCTGAGACGGGTTTAAGCAACATATTAAGCAAACAAGTAGACACTATGATTTAATTTATTCATTCAGAAAGCATATCAACATATGCCATTTCCAAATGGGACAGTCCTTTTCTAATTAACAGGACATTTTATTCTGTCTAAACCTCTTCACCTATAGATGGATGCTTGATTTAGCATTTACATAATTAATTGCTTACATCTGCTCACAACTAGGTTCTCAAAAAGCTTTGTAGCTTCTTAACTGCGTCCAAACTTACTACTTTTAAAGAAGAATTTAAATATTTTTTCAGTATAAATTATTCCCTATCATTTGAGCTTTAAATAATATTGTAAAACAGAATATGAAATTTAAGTAGGGTTAAATCAAGTGATGACTGTACAAATCCTATAGGGAATGTTTTCGTAAAGTTAAATTATTTTTGTTATGGGAATTGTTCTTTGTAAACATAAACCATAACTGTATCTGTTTTTAACTACTTCGTTTTCTTAAATCAAGGTGACTATTTATTTTACCCTTAAAGTATGTTTTAGATCTCTTTTAATTAATATTTTATTAAAAATATTGAAGCATAATTGACATGTAAAAAGCTGTACTTACTGTATGCAACTACATGAGTTTGGGGTTAAGTGAACATACATGAAACCATCATCATCATTAAGGCCACAAACATATCCATCACTTGGTCAACTTTCTTCTCTTCTTTATTATTTATTATATGTGGTAAGAATATTTAACACAAGATCTACCCTTTTAAAAATTTTAGTTTACACTACATTATTGTTAGATATCCTAGGGCTATTTTTATGATAAGTTTGTGTTTCAGAAAGGAAAACTGTAGGTTTCAGGAAGGAAAACTATAGAATCTCTTTTGCCTGTATAACCTTGTGGCATGGTGGATGGTTCCAGGGTAGGATTTCTCAAACTGTAGTCTACTGAACACTTTTCAGACCTTCATAGAAAGTTCACCCTCTGTTCAGAACAAAGAGGGTACCCAAGAACAAATTCAAGTGTGTTTGGTAAAGATAAAAGGCTGCTCAGGTCCATGAAACAATTACTAGAAAAGGAAAATTCAGGTTGTCACTTAGCAATCAGATGCAATGTCCACAGTTACTTAAATTCACTTAAATGCAGCTTAGCAGACAGTTGTTCTGAGGGGAGATTAAGGAGGAGAACAGCTTCCATACTAAATAGACTGTGGGTAAATACTTGAGCCATTTCCTTGGAAGTCGACAGTCCTTTTACTTCCATTAGGATTAGGAATTCATTGCCTTTTTTTTGGCTACATCTTTCCCAACTCTTCTCTTCAGAAGAGTTAGTTACTAAAAAATACTTAACCATCACCTTTTTTCAGGTGACTGAAGGAAGTGAGAACATTAGTGTTCATAGTAATAGAGTACTAGAGTCACACTTCCACATGTTCACAGGGTATTCTTTCCCAGAATAGCTACATAGCCATGTAAGAAGGTCTCTTGTTCATCCAGTTGTGACAAAGGAATATTTCCTGTGGGGAGGAGACAAAAATACTTCTCCATAACTTGATGGGAGTTTTGTGGTAGGTTTTCAGCACAGTTGCCTTCTACCACATTGTTGGATCTCAAGTATAGACATCTGTCCTCCAGTACTGACTTCATGGGCTCTACCCTGTCTGTGTCCATGGTTCAGAGCTGGCCTGAAAAGGTGATAGCTTTCTTCTTCTTTTTTCAAAAACTGTTTATTTATTTTTGAAATTGAGAAAAAGCAGGGGAGGGGTATGGACAGAGGGAGACAGAGGACTGAGGTGGGCTCGGCACTGACAGCAGTGAGCCTGATGCAGGGCTTGAACTCATAAACCATGAGATCATGACCTTAGCCAGAGTTGGATATTCAACTGACTGAGCCACCCAGGCACCCTGTGATGGCTTTCTTTGGCAGAGCCCTAGCCTCTTGGTTGCTGAAGTCCCCAAGCACTAGATGAACCAGGTGTTCGATCACCTTCACTGCGATCTGGCAACTTTCCTGAGGATCTACTTTACAGGTGGAGCCCTGCACCTGCCCACTGGCTGAAAGGCCTAGTTGCCTATGACTTTATTTTTTTAGAGCAGTTTTAGGTGCATAGCAAAATTGAGAGGAAGGTACAGAAATTTCCCATATACACCCCATCCCCACACATGCATAATCTCCTGCATTATCAATATCCCCCACCAAAGTGGAACATTTGTTACAGTTGAGAAAGCTACATTGGCACATATAATCACCATTGTGTACGTTATGGTTCATTTTTGCTGTTGTACATTCTGTAGGTTTGGACAAATGTACAACTACATGAATCCATCATTATGGTATCATGCAGAGTATTTTCATTGCCCTATAAATCCTTTGTACTCTGTCTACTCATCTCTTCCTTTTTCTAGTCCTTGAAAATATTTTTATTATTATCCTTGATTATAAATCTTGGATTAAGGGTTAGTGTTTTGTGAAAATTATATAACTTCTGTCAAATGAAAGTGTTTTATGAGTGCTTACAAAATCAGTAATCTGGTGACATAAATAGATACATGAAGAGATCATAAGATTAAAGAGCAATTATTTGCTGTTTGTTAAATTTCAGCTAGTCTAACATTTTATGCAAAATACCATCGTGAAAAATAAAGAACGACAATGAGAGGCAAACAAGCATTTATTTGGGATCAAAGAATTGCAATTTGAGAAACAGATTCAGATAGAAACCCCAATAGTTTTTCTGCTTGTAGGGTGAAAGCAGGGGTTCTTTTAAGAGGAAGAAGGAAGGGGGTCAATTATGTGACTTGGATAAAAGAAAAAAAATGTCAGTTGGCAGAATCAGCTGCTTTTGGTTACACATTGATTGACTATTCTATTAGTGTTAACAAATGAAACCATCCCTGGCATGCATTACTTAACTATTCCACAACCAGTGGTCTTCTGATCAGGATGCTCATTGTCCAGCTAAATTCTCAAATAGTTCCATAAAACAAATGCTGTTTTGCCCAGTCCAAAAGTTTTGGCTGAGTTCGAACAAAGGCAGGTAAGGAAGTTTCTCTACAGAAGCCTCTCCAATTCATTTTATTTTATTTTATTTTATTTTATTTTATTTTATTTTATTTATTTTATTTTTTATTTCAGTAATTAGTTTGTTTATTTATTTATTTTAGGGGGTAAGGGACAGAGGGAGAGAGGAGAGAGAATCTTTTTTTAAAATTTATTTTAGCATTTTTTTTTTAATTCACATCCAAGTTAGTTGACATATAGTGCAACATTGATTTCAGGAGTAGATTCATTAATGCCCCTTACCCAGTTAGCCCATCCCCTCCCCACAACCTCTCCAGTAACCCTCTGTTTGTTCTCCATATTTAAAAGTCTCTTGGGGCGCCTGGGTGGCTCAGTTGGTTAAGCGTCTGACTTCGGCTCAGGTCATGATCTCCTGGTCCGTGAGTTCGAGCCCCACGTCGGGCTCTGTGCTGACAGCTCAGAGCCTAGAGCCTGTTTTGGATTCTGTGTCTCCCTCTCTCTGACCCTCCCCATTCATGCTCTGTCTCTCTCTGTCTCAAAAATAAATAAACGTTAAAAAAAATTTTTTTTAAAGAGTCTCTTATGTTTTGTCCCCTTCCCTGTATTTATATTATTTTTTCCCCTTCCCTTATCCATTCATCAGTTTTGTATCTTAAAATCCTCATATAAATGAAGTCATATGATATTTGTCTTTTCTGACTAATTTCTCTTAGAATAATACCCTCTAATTGCATCCACGTAGTTGCAAATGGCAAGATTTCATTCTTTTTGATTGATGAGTAATACTCCATTACATATATATACCACACCTTCTTTATCCATTCATCTACCAACGGACATTTGGGCTCTTTCCATATTTGGCTATTGTTGATACTGCTGGTATAAACATTGGGGTGCATGTGCCCCTTTGAAACAGCATACCTGTATCCCTTGGGTAAATGCCTAGTAGTGCAATTGCTGGGTTGTAGGGTAGTTCTATTTTTAGCTTTTTGAGGAACCTCCATACTGTTTTCCAGAGTGGCTACACCAGTTTGCATTCCCACGAACAGTGCAAAAGAGATCCTCTTTCTCTGCATCCTCACCAACATCTACCATTGTCTGAGTTGTTCATTTTAGCCATTCTGATAGGTGTGAGGTGGTATCTCATTGTGGTTTTGATTTGTGTTTCCCTGATGATGAGTGATGTTGAACATTTTTTCATGTGTCGGTTGGCCATCTGGATATCCTCTTTGGAGAAGTGTCTATTCATGTCTTTTGCCCATTTCTTCACTGGATTATTCGTTTTTTGGGTGTTGAGTTTGATAAGTTCTTTATAGATTTTGGATACTAACCCTTTATCTGATATGTCATTTCCAGATATCTTCTCCCATTCTGTTGGTTGCCTTTTATTTATGCTGATTGTTTCCCTCGCTGTGCAGAAACTTTTTACTTTGATGAGGTCCCAATAGTTCATTTTTGCTTTTGTTTCTCTTGCCTCTGGAGATGTGTTGAGTAAGAAGTTGCGGCCAAGGTCAAAGAGGTTTTCGCTTGCTTTCTCCTCGAGGATTTTGATGGCTTACATTAGGTCTTTCATCCATTTTGAGTTTATTTTTGTGTATGATACAAGAAAGTGGTCCAGGTTCATTTTTCTGCATGTCACTGTCCAGTTTTCCAAGCACCACTTGCTGAAGAGGCTGTCTTTATTCTATTGGATAGTCTTTCCTGCTTTGTCAAAGATTAGTTGGCCATACATTTGTGGGTCCATTTCTGAGTTCTCTATTCTGTCCCATTGATCTGAATGTCTGTTTTTGTGCCAGTACCATACTGTCTTGATGATTACAGCTTTGTAGTGTAGCTTGAAGTCTGGGATTGTGATGCCTCCTGCTTTGGTTTTCTTTTTCAAGAGTGCTTTGGCTATCCAGGGTCTTTTCTGGTTCCATACAAATTTTAGGATTGTTTGTTCTAGCTCTGTGAAGAATGCTGGTGTTGTTTTGATAGGGATTGCATTGAATATGTAGATTGCTTTGGGTAGTATTGACATTTTAACAATACTTGTTCTTCCTATCCAGGAGCATGGAATCTTTTTACATTTTGTGTGTGTGTGTGTTTGTGTGTGTGTGTGTGTGTGTGTGTGTGTGTGTGTGTCTTCCTCAATTTCTTTCATAAGCTTTCTATAGTTTTCAGTGTATAGATGTTTCATCTCTTTGGTTAAATTTATTCCTAGGTATTTTATGCTTTTGGTGCAATTGTAAATGGGAGTGGTTCCTTGATTTCTCTTTCTGTTGCTTCATTATTGGTGTATAGGAATACAACCGATTTCTGTGCATTGATTTTATATCCTGTCACTTTGCTGAACTCATGGATCAGTTCTAGCAGGTTTTTGGTGGAATCTTTTGGGTTTTCCATACAGAGTATCATGTCATCTGCAAAGAGTGAAAGTTTGACCTCCTCCTGGCCAATTTGGATGCCTTTTATTTCTTTGTGTTGTCTGATTGCAGAGGCTAAGACTTCCAATACTATGTTGAGTAACAGTGCGAGAGTGGACATCCCTGTCTCATTCCTGACCTTAGGGGGAAAGCTCTCAGTTTTTCCCCATTGAGGATGATATTTGTGTTGGATCTTTCATATATGGCTTTTATGATCTTGAGGTATGATCCTACTCTCCCTACTTTCCTAAGGGTTTTTTTAAATCAAGAAAGGATGGTGTATATTGTCAAATTCTTTCTCTGCATCTATTGAGAGAATCATGTGGTTCTTATCCTTTCTTTTATTGATATGATGAATCAATCACATTGATTGTTTTGTGGCTATTGAACCAGCCCTGCATCCCAGGTATAAATCCCACTTGGTTGTGGTGAATAATTTTTTTAATGTATTGTTGGATCCAGTTGGCTAATATCTTGTGGAGGATTTTTGCATCCATGTTCATCAGGGAAATTGGTTTATAGTTCTCCTTTTTGGTGGGGTCTTTGGTTTTAGAGTCAAGGTAATGCTGACTTCATAAAAAGAGTTTGGAAGTTTTCTTTATATTTTTATTTTTTGGAACACCTTCAATAGAATAGGTGTTAACTCCTCTTAAATAGTTGGTAGATTTCCCCTGGAAAGCCTTCTGTCCCTGGACTCTTGTTTTTTGGGAGATTTTTGATTACTAATTCAATTTCCTTACTGGTTATGGGTCTGTTCAAATTTTCTATGTCTTCCTCTTTCATTTTTCATAGTTTATATGTTTCTAGTAATTTTTCCACTCCTTCCAGATTGCCCATTTTATTGGCATATAATTGCTCATAATATTCTCTTATTATTGTTTTTATTTCTGCTGTGTTGGTTGTGGTCTCTCCTCTTTCATTCTTGATTTTATTTATTTGGGTCCTTTCATTTTTCTTTTTGTTCAAACTGGCTAGTGGCTTATCAATTTTCTTAATTCTTTCAAAGAATCAGCTTCTGGTTTCATTATCTGTTCTATTTTTTTTTTTAATTTTTTTTTCAACGTTTATTTATTTTTGGGACAGAGAGAGACAGAGTATGAACGGGGGAGGGGCAGAGAGAGAGGGAGACACAGAATCGGAAACAGGCTCCAGCCTCTGAGCCATCAGCCCAGAGCCTGACGCGGGGCTCGAACTCACAGGCTGCGAGATCATGACCTGGCTGAAGTCGGACGCTTAACCGACTGCGCCACCCAGGCGCCTCTGTTCTACTATTTTTTTTGATTTTGATAGCATTGATTTCTGCTCTAATCTTTATTATTTCCTGTCTTCTGCTGGTTTGGGGTTTTATTTGCTGTTGTTTTTCCAGCTCTTTAAGGTGTAAGGTTAGGTTGTGTATCTGAGACCTTTCTTCCTTCTTTAGGAAGGTCTGGATTGCTATGTACTTTCCTCTTATGACCACCTTTGCTGCGTCCCAGAGGTTTTGGGTTGTGGTGTTATCATTTTCATTGGCTTCCATGCACTTTTAATTTCCTCTTTAACTTCTTGGTTAGCCCATTCATTCTTTAGTAGGATTTTCTTTAGTCTTCAAGTATTTGCTATCTTTCCAAATTTTTTCTTGTGGTTGATTTCGAGTTTCATAGCGTTGTGGTCTGAAAATATGCTCAGTATGATCTCGATCTTTTTGTACTTACTTAGGGTTAATTTGTGTCCCAGTATGTGATCTATTTTGGAGAACATTCCATGTGCACTGGAGAAGAATGTATATTCTGCTGCTTTAGGATGAAATGTTCTGAATATATCTGTTAAGTCCATCTGGTCCATTGTGTCATTCAAAGCCATTGTTTAGTTGTTGATTTTCTGATTAGATGATCTGTCCATTGTTGTAAGTGGGGTTTGAAGTCACCTACTATTATGGTGTTGTTATCAATGAATTTATGTGTGTGATTGAGTTCTATATTTGAGTGCTACCACCTTTGGAGCATAAATGTTTACAAATGTTATGTCTTGGTGGATAGACCCCTTAATTATGATATGATGCCCTTTTTCATCTCTTGGTACAGTCTTTATTTTAAAAGTCTAGATTGTCTGATGTAAGTATGGCTACTCTGGCTTTCTTTTGTTGACTCATTAGCATGATAGATGGTTCTCCATCCCCTTACTTTCAATATGAAGGTGTCTTTAGGTCTAAAGTGGGTCTCTTGTAAACAGCATATAGATGGATCTTATTTTCTTATCCATTCTGTTACTGTGTGTCTTTTGATTGCAGCATTTAGTCCACTGACGTTTAGAGTGAGTACTGAAAGATATGAGTTTATTATGTTTCTTGTAGAGTTGGAGTTTCTGGTGGTGGTGTTCTCTGGTCCTTTCTAGTCTTTGTTGCTTTTGGTCTTTTTTTTTTTTTCATTTTTTCTCCCCTGAGAGAGTCCCCCTTAAAATTTCTTGCAGGGCTGATTCAGTGGTCAAAAACTCCTTTAATTTTTGTTTGTCTGGGAAACTTTTAATCTTCCTTATATTTTGAATGACAGTCTTGTTGGATAAAGAATTCTTGGCTGCATATGTTTCTTTTCAGCATATTGAATATATCCTGCCACTTCTTTCTGGCCTGGCAGGTTTCTGTGGGTAGATCTGCTGCAAACCTGATCTGTCTTCCCTTGTAGGTTAAAGACTTTTTTACCTTGCTGCTTTCATGATTCTTTCCTTGCCTGAATATTTGGTGAGTTTGACTATGATATGCCTTATTGATGGTCGGTTTTTGTTGAATCCTGTGAGAGTCCTTTGTTCTTCCTGGATTTTGATGTCTGTGTCTTTCCCCAAGTTAGGAAAGTTTTACACTGTGATTTGCTCACATAACCCTTCTGCCCTTTTCTCTCTTTTCATTTTCTGGGTCCCCTATGATTCTGATGTTCCTTTTAATGAGTCACTGACTTCTCTAATTCTTAAATCATTCCCTTTTGCCTTAGTCTCCCTCTTTTTTCTGCTTCATTATTTTCCATAAGTTTGTCCTCTATATTACTCATTCGCTGCTCTACCTCATCCATTCTTGCCACTGTGACATCCATTTGAGATTGCAGCAGAGTTACAACATTCTTCATTTCTTCCTGACTAGCTTTTACTTCTTTTATCTCTGCAGAAAGGGATTCTAATCTAATCTATTTTCGACCCCAGCTAGTATCCTTATTATCATGATTCTAAATTCTGATTCAGACATCTTGCTTGTATCTGTGTTAAGTCCCTCACTGTTGTTTCTTCCTGCTCTTTCTTTGGTGTGAATTCCTTTGTTTTGTCATTTTGAAGGAAAAAAAGGAATTAATAAGGAATTAATAATTAATTAAAACAAATTAAAATTAAAATAAAAACAACACACACACACACACACACACACACACACAAATCAAATCAATGATGTTATCTCCTAGGTGTGTTTTGATCTGGTTGTTGAAAGGAGCTTGATAGATTAGAGAAAAAAGGGAAAACAGAAAAAAAAGTAAAACTTTTGAAAATTGGAAAAAAATGAATACAATGAAATAGAATAAAATGAAATGATATAAGTAAAATAGAATTTGAAAAATTTATGAGAAAGTAAAAAATATAGTATGAAAAATTAAAAATGTTTTTAATAAAAATTGAAAGTAAAAATAATTTTATTCTCTTTCTGGATTCAAGAAAAAGAAGAAAAAAATTGAATAGATGGACCGGCAAACAGACTGAAATACGATTGAAATTACATCATTTTACCCTATAAGTCAAATTCTGAGACACTTTATAGTCCGTAAACTAAGCAGGCGGAGAGACTTGGGGTGTTCTTGAAGAGCGAGGTTGGCCCAGTTGGGCAGGGCTTCATGTAATGTCTCCTTTCTCCACTAGATGGCACTGCTTAGCTTACTGGAGTGGATTGTTGTGGCGCCTGTAGGTGTGTATGCACATATGCCTCAGGGGTGAAAATGGCATCACCCAGCTACCCAGTCTGTAGTATGGGAACTCTGTTCTTCCCCCATCAGCAGTCACACACTGTCCTTTGTTTCCAGCTTCCATCCACTCCCTGGTTTTACACTATGACCAAGCCATCAGGTTGCCAGGCAGCGCCTCCCTCCTGAGTTTTATCTCAGATGCAGGTGTGTTTCTGACCCCTCACTTCTAAGGGACTGTGACTTTGACCTGCTCAGACTGTCTTAGGGGGGGCCTCACTGAGCAATGGCTGGATGCTGGTAGCACCCAGGAACATTCGTGGGACCATGCTGCTGCCAATGCCCAGAGACTGTGGCTGGGTGTCAGCCTGCCCTAGAAAAAGTTCACAGGATTGTGTAGCAGCAGTGTTTCAGGGATTATGGAAAAACACAACACATATCTGGCACCAGGCTTCATTCACCCTTAACAACATTGTTCCAGCACCAGTGAATGCAGTTGTTCTGTGGAGTCTGCTGGGACGAGGTGGCTGCACAGCCTCTACCAAATGCCCTTCCAGCAGAGGAATGACTGCCTCTCCCCTGTGGCCCGAGGACCCCCAAACTTCACTTTGCTCCTGTGGATTTTCCCTTCTCACCAGAGCACTACCAGGGATCTAGCTGTGCATTTTCAGACTCTGTGCTCCCCCTGTTTATAGAGTCTTAATGGAATTTAAACCCTCCCCTTTCTCCTTTCTCCCTTTTTAGTTCAATCACTGTGGCTGTTTCCACTTTTCCACTTTCTCTACAGCTGCTTTTAGAGGGGTTGCTTTTCCCGTACTCTCCCCCCGTCTCCATCCTCTCTCTGAAAGCAAAACAACTCCCTGCCTACCTTGGCTTCTTTCTCTCCCACTTCACCTCTTTGTTTGGCATACTTGCTAAATTCTGTGGTTCAGGTTGTGCAGATTGTTGTGTTAATCCTCAAATCAACTTAACAAAACAAGAATCTATCATATATTTGATTGTGATGGTTCTCCAGATAGGTTCACTTGGAATTTATCATCTTTGTGATCCTTTAGCTCACTCTATTTCTTTATTCCTGAATGCTACAAAACCTTTCTCTTGACCATAGTTGGTGCATAATTTCTTAAAAAGCTTTAGAAACTTCCAAGAGGCAAGGAGCTAAATGAATAGATTAATGAGGGGCTGTTTGTGAAATTCTTAGAGCTCCTTTGATGGCAGGTGTGATAAATTACACACATTATCATTGGGATGATCATGCGGCAAACTATTATTAGAGCTTAATGTAGACTATCTCATTACAAGAGTACTACTTTAGCAGAATTCGAGCATACTTTAGCAGAAAATGTAAACTGTTCATATAATTCCAAGTAAATAGGCATTTCTCTAGATTGAGAACAGGCTTTATTTAAAAGCATTAGCCATGTTTACTATCAAATGGCTCAGTTTTCTTTTACTTACAAAGAAACCTATAACCTCAGTCTCATGTACATGGGAAATAAAATAACTCGAACACTTATGTGTTTATAATGACCTGATTTTGTAGAAAGTTTTATATATGACATATTCCTTAAATAAAACCTCTGCTAAAATAACAACACTTCAATGAGTTTAAAATCAGATATATGATACAATAAGACAGTAAGAAGCTTTCATAAAGAATAAATCACATAAATGAGCAATTGTGTTTGGCATAAATATTATATTGTCAATATTCTCTTATGGGTAAAATGGCTATTAATAACTAAAGGAAAATTTGATACTAAAAACCATTGTGTATTGAATAAAAAATTCTAGTTTTTATATTTTACTTTATCAGATTAATCATTATTCAGAACACCTCAGATTACTTTTTGCTTTTTTTAAAATAAAGGAAATTCTGGTTTAGGAATGTTCCTTTTTTAAAATAAGGGAAATTCATGTGCAACATGAACCAATTAAATATGAATTTAGAGACATAAACTCCATTGTTTATCCACAGAGTCATCAGACTATACTTTTAGAAACATATTGGACTTCTTACTCTCTTGAATAAAATACTCCCATCAATTTCCATTGTAAATAGAAAAAGTATTTCTCCCATGGCCTCCAAGTCATGCATGATAGTATTCCTGCTGACCTTTCCAGTGGCCCCTCTCACTGCTTCTGTCACTTCTTTCATGCTGAACTTTTCTACCCATTGGAAAATTCCAGGCTTATTCTGCACTCAGAATCTTTACTCTTATTATTAACTTTGTCTGGAATGGTTTCTCTCCTGCTTTTAGTATGGCTATCTCCTTCACTCATTTCTTCAGTCAAATATGCCATCTTCTTAGCTAGAAGTTCACTTGCTGATTCATTGTTGTGCTAGATTACCATTTATTTAGAGAGTGCAGACCTAAAATAAAATATATTAGCAGTTTTGAATCTGAGATAATGGAATTTATTCTCTCTCTGTTTCTGTTTGTCTCTCTTTTTCTCTATATATCTTAGAATATATTTTATGGCATATATAAATATATGTATCTCTCCAAATCTTAATAAATTAAAACAATGACATAAAATACTGATAATATCCACATTTCTATAAAACTATATGGAAATAATGGCTTCACTAACTACATTTGCAAATAAGGAAATGCAAGGAATTGAAATCTGATTAGATCTAACCAGTAATGTATAGTTTATTTCTAAGAACATGTCATTCTAAAAATCAAATAAAAAATTTTTTTTAGCCTAGAAAAATCAAATAAAATTAAATAAACTAACAAAAAGTTTTTCTCCTTACCATGTTATTATTAGCTGGCCTTTTTATTTTTTTGCAGTTTCCATTTTACAAGAAAACAGATGTTTCTGAACAGGTGTAAGTGGGTGGATTTGGAAACCTACAAACACTGAAAGCTTTTATGTCTCTTTTTTAAGAAAGAGAAGGAAAAAAATACAGTGCCCATTTCTTTTAAAAGTCTTTCTTGGCACCTGCTTTTACATTTGACTGCTATTTTCATTTTTCTTCCCTTAAGCTAGTCGACCAAATAAATAAATAATAATGAAATGCAATTTACTTTGATTTCCTTCTTCAAAACTTAACTGCCTCAGAGGGGAAGTACCCACTTGTCCAGTGGTCTATGTAATAACCTCACACTATCTACCCCATCTGCCCTTACATTTCCATTCCTCTGTTCTGGTTCAGGCTCTCATTATTTCATCCCCCCTTCCCCTGATCTCTTCCCCTTTAATATTTTTTTCCAGAAGATTTCTAAATGAACTCCATAACTAGATCCTTTTTCTCATTAAACTGTTATAAATAATGCCTCCAAAGTAATTTTTTAAACTAGAGATTGACTCAGAGTAGGCAGAATGGAAAAAATCCCTGAACCCCTAAATCAGAAGACTTGTTTTAAAACGATTCTTTGCACTTACAACCTTCTTTACCCTTTCAGGTTATTAATCTTTTCTGATAATCTGCTTTCTCAACTCAGCAGTCTTATTCGCAGACATATTGAAAGGATTAAATAAAATAACATATCAGTATCAGTTTCTTAGGATGATGCCTGATGTTAAATAAATACTGCAAAATTGACGTTTCATGTTTCTCCCCTAGGCAAAAATTATCAATGGTGTCTCATTAGCAAGAAAACAAATTCCAAACGTCTGTGGATGGCACTCAAATATTGCCAAAAGTTACCACCCACATTCATTCAATGAACTTGCCTCCACATATTTAGTCCTTTAGGAACTTGGACATCTGTTTCTCTATCAGGAATGTCTTTCTCCAAGCTTCTGTAGTGACTTAAATGTTGCTCATTTATCTCTTCTAAAACATCTTGTGCAAAACTTTCCAGATCTTTTTTCAAAATGTAAGGTAATACATTGTTATCTGTGTAATCGCTTATACTTCCATGTCATCAAAAACTGTAGAGTTAAGCAGTCAATGAAGGTTGAGCCAGCATCAGTGGAAATGTTCTGCTCCTTCATTATACCCAGGCAGTGGGTTCTCTGAAGGCAGAGAGTACGCCTTGAGCCCATTTCCTTTCCATAGCATACTGCACCCAAAGGTATAGAACCTGGTGGAAATCTTGACACTTCATGTTTCCTGAATTTCTTTTTTTTTTAAATTTTTTTTTCAACGTTTATTTATTTTTGGGACAGAGAGAGACCGAGAATGAATGGGGGAGGGGCAGAAAGAGAGGGAGACACAGAATCGGAAACAGGCTCCAGGCTCCGAGCCATCAGCCCAGAGGTCGACGCGGGGCTCGAATTCACAGACCGCAAGATCGTGACCTGGCTGAAGTCGGACGCTTAACCGACTGCGCCACCCAGGCGCCCCCTGAATTTCTTAAAAGACAAAAATTCTTACATGTGTGTGCCATTGTGCAGGTGTGTTAGTGTAGGTGCTGTGTGTTTGTTTGTGCTTACATGCATAGGACATAGGGAGATAGTGTTAGAGTGCAATGTTATAAACAGTGACCTTTATGAGCTACACAGAGAACTCAACTATCCATTAATTCCACTTATTGTCACTGAGCATTTAATCTGTATGAGGCACCATCGTAAGGGGCCAGGGATACAAAGTCCCTACCATTTCACAACACTTACATTCTAAAGAGGGTATAGAAAATTAATGGGTGGGCAAATAAATACAAACTATGATATTAAGGGGTGCCTGGGTGGCTCAGTCAAGTTAAGCTTCCGGCTCTTGATTTCAGCCCAGGTCTTGATCTCAGCGTGATGAGGTCAAACCTTATGGTGGACGTCATGCTGGGCATGAAGCCTATTTAAAACAAAGAAACAGTCAAAAAAAAGCTATGATGTTAGGATGTGATAAGTGGTATAAAAAAAAGTAAAATGGAATAAGGGGTAGAAAGGGACAGAGGCTGTTATTTTGAAATGGGTGTTAGGGATACCCTCTTAGGGAGTGACATTTGTTGAGCAAAGAAGAACATGAATGAAGTGAGGTGGTATAAAACCACGTAAGTATCTAAGAAAGGGTATTTCTAGGCAGAATAACAGCAACTGCAAAGTTGTTATGAGTGTCGCTCAGGCTAAACTCTCATATGGAGCCTAGATTAGCCTGTCCCTCTTACAAGTGCAATCAGTATTTGTGTTTCTGTAGCAAAGATAGCAATTTCATTATTTCACTAATACAATAATACTTATTATTTCCCTTAAGCTTCTTCCTTCATTTTTAAAGTGGGGTCCAACTAGGGGAGCATTAAAGTCACTTCTTATCCCAGATTGATATACTTTATGACTCAAATGCTTCTCTGTTCTCTTAGCTTCTCTTTCTTTATTTGGATAATGAGTGTAATATTTTTATCTCGTGAATTTATATATATGGTTAGGATACTATAAAATAAAAAATCGTTTTTGTAAGTAGTAACAATAGGGGTATTTTCTTGATTTATTTCTTGATTTCTGAAGTAGTGACTGCCTGGCCCTTTCTGTTTCAAGTTATGACTCTAATTTTGAGGCAACACTATAAAAGTCTTGTCAGCAATATGCTGCAGAGTTAGTTTTTCTCTTCCTTATTAACTCTAGCACATCCAGAAAAGAGGGACTTTGAGGGTACATTGAGAGGGGTTCACAAAGTGCACTCAAACATTTGGTCTGTTGTGCAGTCATAGTATGGAATCCACAGAAAGTTCACATTACCTGTTGGAGGAGGTCACGAAGAAGATGTGACCATCCAGTTGACCCATGAGCTGGATATCGGCAATCAGAGGCTCCTCACCCTGTCATCTGTCTTGAACATGTATATTTTGTCCATCATTCCTAGAATAGGAGCTGTTTGAAGGACACAGCCTTGAGAGTGGGGTGTTGTTGAGACCTTTGGGATCTTATGTATGATTGAACCCAGTTAAGGTCTCTGCATAAACTTCTAGGATTCTGGCAGCAGATATGGAGATCTACATGTCTGTGTCACTGAAGATAAGCCTTATGTAAGTTTCTGGCTTGTTACACCCCTGCTGCCTGTGGATCTGAAGCAGTCTTCTTCTTCCTTGCCTCTCTCCTTGCCCTCCATTCCCTGGGGCAGTTTTACGCTGGGACTCCCAAGGTTGTGAATCAGCATACTTGCTGTGAGTTTGGAGGCTGAGAGGAGAATCTAGAGCAATTAGCCACGTTTACTTAAGCATTTGGCTGGAAGATTGGTTTGGGAAGGCAGTGGCTCAGCTGGGATGTTGCACGTGGCTGGTCCCCAAACCAAATTCACAGCAGGAATTTCACACACACAGGCACAAATGAACACTTGTGAAAATCCCTGTGAAATAGCTGCTAATATTGTCTAAACCAGCTTTCAACTTGGGAGCCAGTCTTCTGGATAAATGTCAAATTAACTGGATAATTACTTGAGAATGAACCCAGTGGCCAGTGTTAGCTTCTGGGAGGCAGACTTATTTTTTTTAAATTGTGCTGTCTTCATAAGTTGATAGAGATGTTGTTTACTTCAGATTCTGAAAAGTATTCAAACAGCTAAAATAAAAGACTGAACAAAATATGCCATTCCTTTCTCCTTCCCTCCCTCTCTCCCTCTCTCTTTCAGAGTCCAGAGTGCTAACCATTACACAATGGAACCTCTCCCTCTCTCTTTCCATCCCTCTGTTCCTCCCCTCATGGTACCTACTGTGTGCCAAGCATTATGGGTGCTGTGGAATAAAACAAAAGACAAAAAGACAAAAAGACAAATTAACATACATCCTTTTGGTAGTCAACTAGTGGAGCATATAGACACACATAGGCTAAATGTAAAATATTATAACCATGCTGTAATAGAAATATCAAAAAGGTTTTTGAAAGTGCGCATAGCCAGGAATGTATGTTTTGGCTACTGCTATTAAATTCCACTGCTTAGCAAGATGACGAAATGTAGTAGGTGTTTACAAAGGAGAATAAGGGAATACTTCATCTAGCTTTGTGGAAGAAAGAATGGTGGCCAATGAATGAAAAAAATAACGGGCAGCTGGGGGGCTCAGTCGGTTAAGCGTCCGACTTCAGCTCAGGTCATGATCTCGCGGTTTGTGGGTTTGAGCCCCGCATTGGTCTCTGTGCTGACAGCTCAGAGCCTGGAGCCTGCTTCAGATTCTGTGTCTTCCCCTCATTCTGCCCCTCCCCTGCTCATGCTCTCTCTCTGTCCCTCAGTAGTAAATAAACATTAAAAAATTTTAAAAAGATAACAGAAATTGTCATATTGGTACTAGGATATAAGGATATTTCTTTTCTTTCTTTTTTTTTTTTAACTTGTTTTCTCTGTGGAATGACCTTGGCGCCTTCAAACATTTCCTTTCTAGTATGACCACACTTTGTAGGATTGGCTGTAATTCTCTCCAGCACGATAGTCTTCTAGTTGCTGTACACACTAACCAACACGTGTTTTTGGCCTTTATCTAATTATGTGGTTTTTCAAGACTTCTGTCCATTTCTATTGGGTTCTTTGCATTTTCATTTTTTAGTTAGGTGAAGTCTTTATATCTTCTGGATGAAGGTATTTTGTCTCATGTTGTGATTGTTATCTCCTAGTCTATGGGTTGCCTTTGGGTTTTATTAACAGTGGTTTCCAGAAAGGTTTTAAGTTTTGATTAAGTTTGTTAAAAAGAAAATCGCAGGCCCAAACGGAGTCACTTAATTTAAGGCCCCGTCAGTAAACCAAGACTTAATAGCTAACCTAACTACAGTTTCAACCCCGAGGAATGTAACCTTGAACCATCTAAAACAATGCATTCTTTGCTATTAATTTCCTTCTCCCACCTTTAAAAACCTTTCCTTTTCTGCAGCTCAGTGGAACTCACTTCTATTTGCTAGATAGGATGCTGCCCGATTCATGAATGTTTCATACTCAATTAGGTCTTCAAATTTACTCAGTTGCATTTTGTTTTTTAACAAATTCAGCTTATCAATGTTTTTATAATTGCTCATGCTTTCTGTGTTTTAGGAAACCCTTCCTTAATCCCTCTAGAAATGTTATAATTTTAGGTTACATGTTTAGGTCTATGTATAATTTCCAGTATATGATATGAGATAAGGATATTTTATCTAATTTTTAAAAGTCTGTATGGAAATCTAATCCAGCATCTTTTATTTAAAGGAATTTCTCTTTATGAATTTAATTGCCTTGGCACCTTTATCACAAATCAACCTAACTATATTTGTGTGGATCTATTTCTAAACCCTTGATTGTGTTCTGTTACTCTGTCTGCCTAACCCTGTGCTACTTCTGGGCTTCTTTTCTGTAGCTTCATTTTAAACCTTAAAATCAAGCATGCTAATTATTCTAACATTGTTCTTTTTAAGAAAGTGCTTCATCAGATTCTTTGTAGTTCTACACATGTTTTAGAATCAGCTTGTCACATTCAACAAAAAAGTCTGCAAGATTTTGTTTGGAACTGCATTGGATGTGTAGATCATTTTGTGGAGAATTGATATTTTAACAATATGGAGTGTTCCAATCCATGAACAGAATATATCATTCCATTCATTTGAACATTCTTTAATTTCTGTCAACAATATTTTCTAATTTTTAGTATGGAGATTTTGGTTCTCTTTGTTATGTTTTTCTATTATAATGGATTTTTAAGAGTTTTATTTTACATTTATTTGTGTTGTTATATTCAAATGCTAAATATTTTTCATCTTAACTCTCTCTCCTATAACCCTGTTTACTTACTAGTTCTAACAGTTGTTTTGTAGATTTATTGATTTTTTTTTACATGTAAGCAAAATAGCATTTCCTAAAAGGATGGTTTTACTTCTTTATTTCTGAAGTTTATATGTTTTATTGCTTTTTACTCTCCATATTCCAAATGATAGGACCTCCAATAAAAGTGTTGAGTGGAAATGGAGAAGATGGACTTCCCTACTTTTCTCTTGATCTAAATCAGAAAGAGTTTAGTCTGTCACTGTTAAATATAATGTTAGGAATACATTTTGGATGACACTCTAACTCTTCCTATTTGCTAAGAGTTTTACCATGAATGGGTATTGCATTTTGTCAAATGCATATATTGAAATAGTCACTTTAAGAAAATTCTGTTAAAATAATGAATTAAATGGGTTGATATTTCTTAAACCAATCTTGCATTTCTGGGATGGAATCAAATTGTTTATATTATGTTATAATTTCTATATTGTTTAGTTTTATAATATTTTGCTAGAGATTTTTGTGTCTATGCTCATAAGAGATATTAGGTCATAATTATTCATTGTTCACAATGTCTTAGTCATGTTTTACTTTTAGGCTTATGTTAACCTCATAAAATGATTTTGGCAGTACCTTCTTTATTTTCTGAAAAAAGTTTGTGTGATATTGATATTATTTCATTCTTGAATCTTTAATAGAGTTAACACTTGAAACCATTTGGGCATGGAGTTCTGTGTGAAGGTTCTTGATAATGTGGTTTAGAAATGTACATATAAGACTGTTCGGATTTTCTTGTTGTTGTGTCAGCTTTGTGAGTTGTATTTTTTTAGGGCTATTTTCCATTTCATCTAAGTTGTCAGATTTGTTGGCAGAATGGTGTTTATATTATTTTCTCATCATCCTTTTAATATCTGTAGAGTCAATAGCAAAAAATCCTCCTTTATTTTTGATATTGGTTATTTTACCTTTTTTTAATTTTAATTTTTATTTTTTTTAACATTTTATTTATTTTTGAGAGAGACAGAGTATGAATGGGGGAGGGGAAGAGAGAGAAGGAGACACAGAATCTGAAGCAGGTTCCAGGCTAGGAGCTGTCAGCACAGAGCCAGATGCGGGGCTCGAACCCATGAACCGTGAGATCATGACTTGAGCCGAAGTCGGACCCTTAACCGATGGAGCCACCCAGGCACCCCTATTTTCCCCTTTTTCTTGGTTTATTTAGGGGATGGTTGACTTTGTTTTTCTTTGAAAATAGTTAGGTTTTGGTTTTGTCAATGTCTCACTATTTGTCTCTTTTTTATTTTCATTTATTTCTACTGTTTATTATTCCTGACCTACTTTGGTTTTACGCTGGTGTTCCTTTTCCAGCTTTCTAAGGTTGAACCTTGGATCACTGATTTTTCCTCCTTTTTTGTATACATCTTTCTTCCTTTCTAAGATAAGCATTTGCATAATTAACTGCATCTCATTTTTTTTTTGAAAATTGAAATAAAATTTAATAGTTTTAAATTTAATAGTTTTGGATATATTCATGTGCAGTTGTCAGAAATAACATGAAGATATGGATGAACTTGGAGAAGAGCATAATGCTAAATGAAATAAGCCAAACAGAGAAACATGAATACTATATGATCCACTTACATGTGGAATCTAAAAATTAGTCGAACTCACAAAAACAGAGCAGAATGGTGGTTGTCAGGAGCTGGAGGGGGTGATGGAATGGGGAGATGTTGGCCAAATGGTACCAAAATTTCAGTTCTAAGGTAAATTCTGGGGGGTATAATGTACATCATGGTGACTATAGTTAATAATATTGCGTAGTATATTTGAAATTTGCTAAGAGAGTAGATATACTTAAGAGTTCTCTCCACACGCACATAGAAGGTAACTGTGTAAGGTGATGGATGTGTTAATTAACTTGATTGTGGTAAATATTTCACTATAAATATATATATTAACATATATATAAAATAACCACATTGTGTACTTTAAATGTATGCAATTTTATACCTCAGTTAATCTAGAAAAAATTTAAATATAATCCCCAAATAGAAGACATAATAAAAAGAGATCGCATGTACCCTTTATCCAGCCTTCCTCAATGGTCACGTCTTGCAAAATTGTAGTAAAATATCACAAACAGAATATAACATAAATACACCCCAAATAGAAAACATTTCCATCACCACAAGGATCCTTAAATTGCCCTTTAATAATGAAACCCCCTTTCCTCCTGCCTTACTTCTCCCACCCCTTAAGCCCTAGGAAACTAACATGCTTCCCCTTTATATAATTTTGAAATTTTAACAATATTGTATAAATGGAATCATATAGTATATAACCTTTTGGAGTTGGCTTTTTACTCAGCATAATTCTCTGGAGATTCATCCAAGTTGTTATGTGTATCAGTAAGTCATTCTGTTTCTTCCTTTCTCCCTTTTTTTTCTGAGTAAAGTCCCATGGTATGGATTGCCACAGTTTGTTTAACGTTCCACCCATTGAAACACATCTGCATTGTTAATGTTTTTTGGTTATTGTAAGTAAATCTGCTATACACATTTCTTTATGCCTGCACGCGTGAAATCTGCTATACACATTTCTTTATGCGTGCACACGTGTTTGTGTGTGTGTGTGTGTGTGTGTGTGCATCTTTGTTTCTCTGGGATACATGCCTAAGATAGCAATTGAATGCTTATTTTTAACTTCCAAACTGTTTTCCACAGTGGCTGTACCAGTTAATATTTTAATCAGCATTGTGTGAGTGATACGGTTTTTCTGAATCATCACCAGAATTTGGTGAATTTCATTTCAGTCATTCTGATGGGTATGTTGGGATACCTCACTGTGACTTTATTTTATATTTCCCTAATGGCCAGAGATGGTGAATTCATATGCTTGTTTTCCATCAATGTATCCTCTTTATTGAAATATCCATTCTTGTCCTTTCTAAGTGGATTGCTTGGAGTTTTACCATTGAGCTTTTAGAATAATTGTAAATTTACAGAAAAATTACACACATAGTACAGAGTTTCTTATATATTTCGTACCCACTTTTCCCTATCAATAAAATCTTACATAGTATGGAACTTTTCTTATAAGTAATGAGTCAAAATATATTCTAAAGTCCTTAAATGATTCTGATTTTCTTGATTTTTACCTAATGTCCTTTTTCTCTTCTAGGATGCCATCCTTATCATTTCTTACAATTAGTCATTTGACTCCTCTTGGCTGTGACAGTTTCTCAGACTTTCCTTGATTTTGATGACCTTGACAGTTTTGAGGAGTACTGTTCAGTTATTTTGAAGAATGTCCATCAGTGGTATTAGTCTGATATGTTTCACATGGTTAGACTGAAATTAGAAATTTTTGAGAGGAAGACAAGTTAAAATAAAAAATGGCTTAGGATGCCACTGTCATCACATCATATCATGGGTATATTGACAGCCTGACTTGTCACTTTTGATATTCATCCTGTTAATTGGCTAAATTAGTGATTTTCCAGCTTATTCATTGTAAGTTATTCTCTTCCCCCTTTTCAAATAGCACTTTGTGCAGTGCACACATGAGGAGTGGGGGTTATGGTTCACCTACCATAAGATTTATAATTTAATTTTATTTATATATAAATATATTTTCAGATAAATTATTTGGAGTTTTGTGCAGGAGACTTGTCTATTTTCTTTCATTTATTTACTTAATCATTTATATCAATATGGACTCGTGGATATTTACTTTATAATTTTAGTTATGATCTAATACTACTTAATTTTGTTGTTCAACTTTTCCCAGAATTGTCTATTGGGAGATCTTTCACTTGACCACTGTATCTGTTGACCTATCTCCATCTTTGTGTTTCTTTAAGCACTTATATTCTGGATTGCAAGAGTGCCAAGCTCATTTTGTAGATTTCCTTTCCCAGTCCTTGAAGCAACCATTTATACAAGGAGACCTAGTTTCTTTCATTAGAAAATTGACTTCGAAATGATATGAGAAACCGAGATCTGGGTGCTAAATGTTCTCAGTGCTCCCAGGATGTCATTGTTCTAAGTCCTCTTAGCTAATAGAACAAGAATGTATAGTAACCTGTGTGTGTGTGTGTGTGTGTGTGTATAACTATATATAATAATAGATACATGTGTATATATGTATATTATGTATTACCATATGTAACCATTGGGTATCTATATTTAGCTAAATATAAATTCATACTGATGTCTCCATCTCTAATCAGTTACTGTGAAGATTCATATTCCTGTTTATGTATAACTTTTCTGATACTCCAGCATTGAGACACCTGGCTCTTACTCTGTGCCCTCCAATATTAGTTATTTCTATTTCATTGTAGGTGCAAGTGGGTTTCAGAATTATTAACCTGTACTCTGATGGAAAACAATTTTATCAACTAGAGTATAGTACTTGTGTATAGTTCTTTTTGACCTTAGTCTTATAAATTACTCTTGTTTCCAAAGTATCATCTTTCCCCCTCCTCTTTTCAATGTGGTTATTACATAAATTTTGATACAGGTCTTTATTCATGATCCTCTAAACTCTTAAGTGATTTTTTTTATTACATAAATTAGGGAATTGCATTGTTTTGTAAAATTATATGTGTTTTGTCTAAATGCATAGTGTCAAATAAACACCATTATAAAATCATACTGAATGGTTTCAACACCTTAAAAAAATTCCCTGGGCTTCACCTAATCAGTCTTCCACTGCCCCTTGGATCCTCATCACCACTGATCTTTTTACTATCTCCATAAATTTGCTTTTTCCAGAATGTCCTATAATTGGAACCATACATTATATTGTCTTTCTAGACTCATTTCTTTTTCTAAGCAGTGTGCATTTAAGAGTAATCTATATTGGGGTGCCGGGGTAGCTCAGTTGTTTAAGCATCTTGACTCTTGATTTCCGCTCAGGTTGAGATCTCGTGGTTCATGGGATTGAGCCCCACATTGGGCTCTGAGCTGATGGTGTGGAGCCTGCTTGGGATTCTCTCTCTTCCGTCTCTCTCTGCCTCCCGCCCCCCCCCTTCCTTTATGTGCTCTCTCTGTCTGTCTCAAAATAAATGAATAAACCTTTTAAAAAAGAGAGTCATCTGTATTATTGTGTGGCTTAATAGAACATATCATTTGACCACTGAATAATGTTCCACCTATGGATATACCATATCTTGTTTATTCATTTTTCCAAGAGAATCTTGATTGCGTCCAGTTTTTGGCATTTATGCATAAAACTGAGGTAAACATTGTATGTGGAATTAAATTTTCAAATCAGTTGAATAAATACCTGGCTTATGTTTAGCTTTGTAAGTAACTTTCAAACTGTGAAACTTCCAAAGTGTCTGTGCCATTCTGCATTGTTGTTTTGATGTGTGTTTCCTTAATGATAAATAATATATCTTTTCATAGACCTTCATCTTTTCATAGAGTTAATTTCCATCTGCATATATATATATATATATATACACACACACACACACATATATATATACATATGTGTGTGTGTGTGTGTGTGTGTGTGTGTGTGTATTGGTGAGGTATCTGCTAAGAGCTTTTCCCCGTTTTTCAGTTGGGTTGTTTGTTTTCTTATTGTTGAATTTTAAATGTTCTTTACATACTTTATGTAAAAGTCCTTTATCAGATATGTGTTTTGCATATATATTCTCCCTTTCTTTGGCTTGTTTTTCAGTGTTAACAGTATCTTTTGTGGACAGAGGTTTTTAATTTCAATAAGTTCAGTCTATCAACTTTTTTCTTTCATGGATCTCGGTTTTTGTTTAATTGATATTTTAGGGCTTAAGTCTGCCATTGTCTTTTGTTTTCTGTTTGTTCTGTTTTTTCGCTTTTTATTTTCCTGCCTTCCTGTGGACTACTTGAACAACTTTACAAATTGTTTTGATTTATCTCTAGCTATTTTGAGCATACTTGTCATATATAAAAAATATATATTTATAAAATACATATAACAAAACTTACTGTTTTAATCAGTTTTAAGTGTACAATTCAGTGGTATTAAGTACATTCACATTTTTGTGAGTACAAGTATCACTATCATCCATCTCCAGAATTTTTCATCTTCCAAACATATAACTTAGTACCAGCTAAATAGTAACTCCTCATTCTCCCCCTTATCCAGTGCCTGACAACCATTTTTCTACTTTTTGTCTCTATGAATTAGACCACTCTAGGAAGAATAGCTCTTTGTATAGCTTTCTTAGTGGTTTCTTTAGGTTATTATATTACATACACGTAATTTATCATAATCTCCTGGTGTTGACATTTTACAAGTTCAGGTGAAGTATAAAAACTATATTTCCCCTTAAACATCTTTGCTCTCTGCATTTATAATATCATTATCTTAGGGTATTTTCTCCATTTATATTGAGAACCATATCAGACAGTGTTATAAATTTTGCTACATTGTTAAACATAGTGTAGAAATTCAAGAAGAGAATACAAACAGGTTTTATTTATCTATATTTTTAATCTTCCCATTGTTTTTCCCCCTTTCTGATGTTCAGATAGTTTGTTTATCCTTTTATCATTTTAATTTTTTGATATGTTGTTTTCATTATCATTTGGTTAAAATATTTTCTGATTTTCCTTTTGATTTCTTTTTTAACCTATGATTTAGTTATAAGTGCATGATTTATATTCCAAATATTTGGTGTTTTCGAAGATATTTTATTGTTACTGATTTTTAATTTAGTTTCAAGTTTTGTTTCTTTTACTAATCATTTTAACTATAGTTCTTTATGTTTTTGGTCTCAAAATTCTACTATCTAAGATCCTTTTCAGGTCTGATTCTTTTACTTTATTTTTTTTTCAAGGAATCCCTATTATTGTGTTGTTTTCCATATGTAATTTGCTTTTTTAGACTACAATTTGCTCATTTTTGAAATATTCTTTTGTTGGCATCCATAGTGTTACATACTCTATTTTTTCAACCTCAGTAGGTTCAATTTTTTTAAAAAACGCTTTATGAGATTTTCACCTTCTATGACTTTTTAAAAAATATTATATCACTTGCATCCTATATTTTACAATCAAACTTCCTATCTGAAATGAGAACTTTTACTCCATGAGATTATGCTAGTATCTTCCAAATTTTCATTTCCTTTTTTGAGCTCCAGACTCTTACATCCAGTGGCTTACTGTCATTTCATTTCTGTGTATATAGTATATATATATATTACATATTCCATTTATATATTATATATATTACATTCAATTTATATATAAAATGCATATATATATATGTGTGTGTGTGTATATATATATAAATATAAATTCAAAATAGACATTTCTAATTTTTTCCTTCTTGCACCAGGCTGTCTTTTTGTAAAAAGAACTACTATTACCATCAAATATTTACTTTAGAAAATAATCTAGGTATTAAACTGATTCCTCTTTTGTTTCATCTTTCACATAATTCCAGAAAAAAATTCTAGGTATCTCTAACTTCCCAAATCTTTCCAGTTCTATTTATTTCTACAACTACCACCTTAGCCCATGGCCACAATCTTCTCACATTCTGATCAATTAAAAATCACCTACCAAATGATCTTCTTGCTTCTACTTTTGCCCCACACACAACAAAAAGAGATGGATATATTTTTAAATGTTGGTAGGATTATGCTTACTAGCTTTTAACACTATCCCAGTAAACTTTAATTGTGGATTAATTACCACTGCCTTCAATAGTAGTTCTCCCATAATTATCTCTATCTCATTAATCTGCTTATTTCCTCCAGAGCATTTATCACAATCTGAAATAATCTTTTTGTTATTTTTCTACTGGTCTTGCTTCTATTGGTGGAATAAAAAGGATCTTGTCATTTCAGCTTATTGCTATATTTACAGTGTTTTAAGTAATGCTTGACAGTAAAATTCAATGCATGTGTATTGAATGTTAAACAAGTAAATAAATATTCCTAAGAAAAGAGTATAAGGT